>NC_090024.1:246818384-247063384 GCF_037176765.1 Anolis sagrei | reverse complement strand
CTCTTGAATTGCTCTGCCCAGAATTGGACCCAAGGTTATTCCAGATGAGGTCTGACCAAGGCAGAAGAGAGGGGCACCATGGCTTCCTGTGATCTGGACACTCTCCTTCTTTTGAAGCAGCCCAAAATCACTTTGGCTTTTTCAGTTGCTGCATCACATGTTGGGCTCATGCTTAATTTGTGGCCCACATATCCCTTCCCTGTGTCACTCCGTTGTGGAGCCAGGCACACCCCCCCCCCCCCCATCCTGTATCTCTGCATCTCATTTCTTCTGCAGATGGGCGAATGAAGGGTTGGGAAACGAAGGGCTGAAGCAACCAGAGCCATTTGGCAGCCTGGCTTCTGGCTTCCTTGTTCTCTTGCTGGCCCGCTGACTACGTTCTTCACAAGTGGTTGCATCAAATATCGGCAGAGCAATGATTCTGGCCGCAGATTGATTAGAGAGCACACGTGTGCGCCTTTGTGTGCTAACAGCTCTGAGGAAATCTTCAACCACTGAGTGATTTGAGTTTTACTTGCAACACGGTTCCCAGAAGGAGCCCCGAGTTTTAAGACGTGGCCACAGGGTTGGCGTGTGGCGTGTGGCCTGTCCTTCAGAGAGGTCCAGCTCTTCGGCAAAGCAGAAAGGGAAAGGCCAAGACAACGCCCAGTGCAATGGCCCTTCCTGGTGCCAAAGACTGACACACCTCACGGTTATGGCATGAGGTTTTCCCCATAATATTTTATTAAGAATAGGGGGTAGGGGGTGAGGGTAGGGGGGTTACAGAGTTCTGCATCTAACAAGCACTTTATTTTATGGTTCATATTTATTTATTTATTTATTTATTTACTATTCTTGTATCTCAAGCCCGAGGGCGACTCACAGCGGTTTCCAGAAAGCAAACAACAACGACAGTAAAAACAGCAGTAATCAATATATCATAACAGTTAAACTACACAATTCCATTTCTAACAGTAAACAAACATCAATACACAGTTATCACAAAAAACCCACCCCGGATCGCCTCATCATCCAAACGTGATCCAAAATTCGTCGTCCATTGTTCCTTTCCTATGTTCAATTTACCAGAGATTGCACTGAATTACTCAAACGCCTGCACAAACATCCAGGTCTTCAACTTTCTACGGAATGTCATGAGAGATGGTGCCAGCCTAACATCTACAGGAAGGGCGCTCCACAGCCGAGGAGCCACCACCGAGAAGGCCCTATCTCTCGTCCCCGCCAACCGTGCTTGAGAGGCCGGCGGGACCGAGAGCAGGGCCTCCCCGGAAGATCTCAAAGTTCGGGTGGGTTCATAGGCCGAGATGCGGTCAGATAGGTATCTTGGGCCGGAACCGTTTAGGGCTTTATAGGCCAGTACCAACACCTTGAATTGGGCCCGGTAGCAAATCGGCAGCCAGTGGAGCTGGTGCAACAGGGGGGTTGTGTGCTCCCTGCGATCCGCTCCCGTTAGAATCATGGCTGCCGCGCGTTGGACTAGTTGCAGCTTCCGGGCCGTCTTCAGGGGCAGCCCCACGTAGAGAGCGTTGCAGTAGTCTAGGCGGGATGTGACAAGAGCGTGTACCACCATGGCCAAGTCAAACTTCCCAAGATACGGGTGCAGCTGGCGCACGAGCCTGAGCTGTGCAAATGCTCCCCTGGTCACCGCCGAGACCTGGGGCTCCAGGCTCAGCGACGAATCCAGGGTCACACCCAAGCTGCGAACCTGTGTCTTCAGAGGGAGTGCGACCCCATCCAACACAGGCTGTAAGCAGTCAGTGTGGTTCATGCAGTTCAAGAGAGAGACTGAGAAGCTGGAATAAGTCCAGAGAAGAGCAACTAAAATGATCAAAGTCTGGAGACCATGAATCCCTATGAGGATTGTATGAAAGAGCTGGGAGATTTCACTGGAACGTGAGGCAGAATGTCCTGACCATAAGAAGAGCTGTTCAGCAGTGGAACTCTCTGCTCCAGAGTCTGGTGGAAGCACCTGTTGGGTGGGCGGGCTTATTAACAAAAGACCCTCCTCATAAATGCACAGCAGAGTAACTTATAAGCATCAGCTTGACCCAGCAACACATAGCCCAAAGTGATAAACACAACAAAAACAGACCTCACAACCTCTAACGATGCTTGCCATAGATGCAGGCAAAATGTCAGGAGAGAATGCTTCTAGAACATGGCCATACAGCCTGAAAAACCTACAACAACAAAGACCAACATCTAATACCCCAGAAGATAGGAGCAGGATTCAAAATGATCTTAACATCTTAGAGAGATGATTGGTCAAAACTAGCAAAATGAAGTTCAACAGGGACACATGCAAGAGACTCCACTTAGGCAGAAAAAAGGAAAGGCAAAGAGACAGAATGGGGGATGACGATGCCTGGCTCCTCAGCAGTCAGTGTGGAAAATATCTTGGGAGTCCTCATGAGCAGGAAGGGGAACATGAGCCAGGAATATGATGCGGCGGCAAAAAAAGCCAATGGGATGTTGGCCTGCATCAAGAGGAGCCTAGTGTCTAGATCTAGGGAAGTCCTGCTCCACATGCTCTATTCCGCCTTGGTTAGACCACATTACCTGGAATATTGTGTCCAATTCTGGGCGCCACAATTTAAGAGAGATATTGACAAGCTGGAATGTGTCCAGAGGAGGGCGACTAAAATGATCAAGGGTCTGGAGAACAAGCCCTATGAGGAGTGGCTTAAAGAGCTGGGCAAGTTTAGCCTGCAGAAGAGAAGGCTGAGAGGAGACAGGATGAGGGTCATGTATAAATTCTACATGGGGCTGCCAATGGGTTAAACCCGACACAAGGGTTTAACCCATTGTGCCACCGTGGCTCCCAGAGTATTGGCTTTCCCAGTTTGGTCCTGCCTGAAAATGTGATGATCCTGCCTTCTAACCCTTCATCTAAGCCAGTGTTTCTCAACCTTCCTAATGCCGAGACCCCTTAATACAGTTCCTCATTTTGTGGTGACCCCCAACCTTAAAATTATTTTCGTTCCTACTTCATAAATGTAATTTTGCTACTGTTATGAATCGTAATGTAAATGTCCGATATGCAGGATGTATTTTCATTTACTGGACCAAATTTGGTACATATACCCTATATGCCCAAATTTGAATATTGGTGGAGTTGGGGAGGAAATTATTTTGTCATTTGGAAGTTGTCGTTGCTGGGACTTATAGTTCACCTACAATAAAAGAGCATTCTGAAGTCCACCAATGATGGAATTGAACCAAGCTTGGCACACAGAACTCCCATGGCCAACAGAAAACACTGGAAGGGTTTGGTGGGCATTGACCTTGAGTTTTGGAGTTGTAGTTCACCTACATCCAGAGAGCACTGTGGACTCAAACAATAGATTTGGACTAAACTCTACAAGAATGTTCAATATTCCCAAATGTAAACACTGGTGGAGTTTGGGGAAAATAGATCTTGACATTTGGGAGCTATAGTTACTGGGATTTATAGTTCATCTAAATCAAAGAGCATTCTGAACCCCACCAACAATAGAATTGGGCCAGACTTCCCACACAGAATCCCCATGACCAACAGAAAATATTGTGTTTTCTGATGGTCTTTGGTGACCCCTCTGACACCCCATTGTGACCCCCCTCCCCGGGGTCCTGACCCCAGGTTGAGAAACACTGATCTAAGTCATTAATAGAATCATAGAATCATAGAATCATAGAATCAAAGAGTTGGAAGAGACCTCAAGGGCCATCCAGTCCAACCCCCTGCCAAGAAGCAGGAATATTGCATTCAAATCACCCCTGACAAATGGCCATCCAGCCTCTGCTTAAAAGCTTCCAAAGAAGGAGCCTCCACCACACTCCGGGGCAGAGAGTTCCACTGCTGAACGGCTCTCACAGTCAGGAAGTTCTTCCTAATGTTCAGATGGAATCTCCTCTCTTGTAGTTTGAGATACTGAGCATGACCTGGCCCAGGACGGAACCCTGCTGATGGCACTACACTCGCCCCTTCTTTCCAGGATGAAGAGGAGGAAGCATTGTGGAGAATCACCCTCTGGGTTTGTTCACTTAACCAATGACAGATCCACCTCACCGTAGTTTTGCCTAGCCCACATTTGCCTAGTTTCCTTGGCAGAAGGTCATGGGGACCTTGACAAAGGCTTTACTAATGGTTGAGAGAAGGGGACACGATTACTGATATGGGAAAGTTGGAGTAAAGCTTATTTTCTGCTGTTCCAAAGACCAGGACCCAATGGGTTCAAACTGCAGGGGAAAGGATTTCTGTGTACAAACCCACACAATCTCTTCGATCATCTGGAGAGGTCCTGCTCGCACTCCCACCTCCCTTGCAGGCACGATTGGTGGCGATGAGGGAGAGGGCCTTCCTGGTGGTGGCCCCCCAACTCTGGAACTCACTTCCCAAGGACATCAGGCATGCCCCAACATTGGCAGTCTTTAGGAGGAGCCTGAAAACGTGGCTGTTCCAGTGTGCCTTCCTGGAATAAGGAAAACATTCCCAGCAATATGCCCTCAGAATGCACTTTAATCTATTGGATTGGGTTGGACTGCGCTCCCCTCACTTCTTTGAAAACCCTGCTACCAGATGTATCCTACCTTATTCATGTCCAGTTTTTTTTTAATCTTTTTTAAAAATTTAAATTCTTACATTTGGCCCGGCAATAGGTTTTTACATCCTTGTGTGTTATTGTTTATATGTGATTTATATTGATTTTATTGCATTGTATTGTTTTTGTTTATTGCTTTCCTGTTTTTGACACGTTGTTGGGCTCGGCCTCATGTAAGCCGC
The DNA here is from genome assembly GCF_037176765.1 of Anolis sagrei. Lineage (NCBI taxonomy): Eukaryota > Metazoa > Chordata > Lepidosauria > Squamata > Anolidae > Anolis > Anolis sagrei. The sequence continues at coordinate 247,058,622 of NC_090024.1, read as the reverse complement.
TCTGAGTCCCTTGTGCTTTTTGATTGTTTGTTTGTTTGTTTGTTTTTTTGTCGTGTCTGGGCAACCAGTCAATTGTATTACATTTCTAACAGAACAAAACAAACAAACAGACAAAACACAAATTGGCAAAATTTCCCTTGACCAGTATCTGGCCCCTTGGAGTGCCTCTGCTGTTGCCGCAAAAAGGTCCTCCATTGCGCATGTGGCTGGGCTCAGGCTGCATTGCAGCAGGTGGTCAGTGGTTTGCTCCTCTCCACACTCGCATGTTGAGGATTCCACTTTGTGGCCCCGTTTCTTGAGGTTGGCTCTGCATCTCGTGGTGCCTGAGCGCAGTCTGTTCAGCACCTTCCAAGTCGCCCAGTCCTCTGTGTGCCCAGGGGGGAGTCTCTCATTTGGTATCAGCCATTGATTGAGGTGCTGGGTTTGAGCCTGCCACTTTTGGACTCTCGCTTGCTGAGGTGTTCCAGCGAGTGTCTCTGTAGATATTAGAAAATTATTTCTTGATTTAAGTCATTGATGTGCTGGCTGATACCCAAACAGGGGATGAGCTGGAGATGTCTCTGCCTTGGTCCTTTCACTATTGGCTGCTACTTCCCGGCGGATGTCAGGTGGTGCTATACCGGCTAAGCAGTGTAATTTCTCCAGTGGTGGAGGGCGCAGACACCCCGTGATAATGCGGCATGTCTCATTCAGAGCCACATCCACTGTTTTAGCGTGGTGAGATGTGTTCCACACTGGGCATGCATACTCAGCAGCAGAATAGCACAGCGCAAGGGCAGATGTCTTAACTGTATCTGATTGTGCTCCCCAGGTTGTGCCAGTCAGCTTTCGTATGATATTATTTCTATCACCCACTTTTTGCTTGATATTCAGGCAATGCTTCTTGTAGGTCAGAGCACAGTCCAGAGTGACTCCCTGGTATTTGGATGCACTGCAATGTTCCAGTAGGATTCCTTCCCAGGTCACCCTCAGAGGTCAGGATGCTTATCTGTTCTTGAGATGAAAAGCACATGTCTGTGTTTTAGATGGATTAGGGATCAGCTGGTTTTCCCTGAAATAGGCAGGAAGGGCACCTGGAGCTTTGGAAGGCTTCTGTTCTACCATCTCAAAGCTCCCTGCTTGAGCAGTAATGGCACGATCATCAGCATAGATGAAACTCTCTGTCCCTTCCGGCAGTGGCTGGTCATTTGTCTAGATCTTGAACATGGATGGAGCAAGCACGCTCCCCTGAGGCAGGCCGTTCTTCTGTTTCCGTGGGGTATAAATAAAGTATTCCACAGGGTATAAATAAAGTATTATTATTATTATTATTATTATTATTATTATTATTAAGGATTCTATCTAAACAGCTCACGTGCCACATGTCAGGCCCGTGGCCACTTCTTAAAACTCATGCGTTCCTTCTGTGAGCTGCGTTGCATCTAAACCCGAAATCGTTGGTGGTTGAAGATTTCCTCAGAGCGGTTAACACACAAAGGTACACACGTGTGCCCTCTAATCAATCTGTGGCCAGAACCCCCATCCCATGCAACCACCTTGTGCGCTGGACAGGACGATTGTCCGGCCATCACCTCAGCCGGCAAGCCAACAGGCAAGCCAGCGGTCAGGTTGCCAAACGGCCTGCTTACTTCAGCCTCCCTTTCCCAACTCTCTGACCAGTTGGGCCTATCCTGCTGGACGCCCCAGCCCTGCCTTTGCAAAGAAGACATGCAGAAAAAAATTCAGAATAATTTTAAAATTTGGGTTATTTTAACATATAAAACTAAACCACAACAACTAACAGTGTAAAACAATCATCCTACTAACTACAGCCCCATACTAATAAGGGTATCTTATTATTAGTCTATGCTATGCAGGTGACACACAACTCTACTAATATTTTCCACCTAATTCCAAGGAAGACCCCGAGCCTGGCCACTGTGGTGGGCTCGATGAGGGTCAACCACCTGAAGCTTAATCCTGACAAGGCAGGTCCTCCAGGTCAGTCTAAGATGGCAACATGTGCGTGGTGGGGTTACACTCCCACTGAGGACACAGGTCCCCTAAAGTAAGTCAATAAGTCAATTCCTCCCAAATCCTTCCAAATTTTCTGTTGGTCATGGTGGCCCTGTGTGGGGAGTGTGGCCTAATTCTATCCTCAGTGGGCTTCAAGGGGCTCGGGACCCCAGGGGGTGGGGGTCGCAAGGGGGGCTTTCAGTGGAGTTGCCAAAGACCATCAGAAAACACACATTCCTGATGGCCTTAGGAACCCCTTTGGCAGCAACTACAACTTCCAAATGACAAAATCAAACCTTCCAACACCACCAGTATTGAAATTTGGACATATCAGGTATTTGTGCCAAATCTGGTCCACATCCATAGTTGTTTGGGTTCAAAGTGCTTTCCAGAGGTAAGTGAACTCCATCTCCCCTAAATCACTATCAATTCCTCTCAAATCCTTCCAGGATTTTCTGTTGGTCATAGGGGTCCTATGAGGGGAGTGTGGCCCAATTCTATCCTTGGTGGGCTTCAAGGGGCTCTTTGATTGTGGTTGAACTATAAAACCCAGCAACTACAACTCCCAAATGTCAAGGTCTATTTTCCCCAAACTCCACCAGTGTTCACATTTGGGCATATTGAGTATTGATGCCCGGTTTAGTTCAGATCCATCATTGTTTGAGTCCACAGTGCTCTCTGGATGTAGGTGAACTACAACTCCGAAACTCAAGGTCAGTGCCCACCAAACCCTTCCAGTATTTTCTGTTGGTCATGGGGGTTCTGTGTGCCAAGTTTGGTTCAATTCCATTGTTGGTGGAGTCTGGAATGCTCTTTGATTATAGGTTAACTATAAATCCCAGCAACTACAACCCCCAAATGACAAAATCAACTCCACCAGTATTCAGATTTGGGCGTATGGGATATTTGTGCTAAGTTTGGTCCAGTGAATGGAAATCCATCCTGCATATCAGATATTTACATGATGATTCATAACAGGAGCAAAATGACAGCTATGAAGTAGCAATGAAAATAATGTTCTGGTTGGGGGTCACCACAACATGAGGAATGGGATTAAGGGGTCGCGACATTAGGAAGCTTGAGAACCACTGCTCTAAGTGATCTCTCCAGCATCCTCAACAAGTGGTTATTTTAGCTTTAACAATCCCTTCTAGCATCTTATGTATCTGAGTCCAGTCTTAAAAGTTCATAAAAGTTTATTAAAGTTCTGAAAAAGTCGTGGAATCCATGGGGACAGGTTGGGACAGATGCCCCAGAGTCCATTGAGTCATTGGGAAGCAGTTGCCAGCGCTGGAGTTTGAGGTCCATGTTGGAAAATGGAGAAAACTATAGATCCCATCTCATCAAGGACCAGGATGGCCCGTTGGCTTCCTGGAGGTCCCAAGGAATGGTCGCAGCAGATTTCCCAGGTCATCAGGCTCTCCAGGCATCAACGAGATGATGGCAGCGATGTTGTGGCAGCGGGGAGCCAGCTGGGCTCCATGTCGGGTTTTGGGGGCAAAAAGGGTTATTCCTAGGGCGGAGAGATTAGCGGAGCAAAAGTGAGATAGCCATTAGTCTTGAAATTATTCTAGGAGAAGAATGGCACCAATTTTGGGGTGATCCGTTGACCCATGGATACGGGGACCCGATGGGTATCCGTATCCACAGTTCAGAGGAACGCAGCTTCGGCCTCACTGGGATGCTGGAATTGCATCCTGGGCGGGCCGGCAGCCATCTGCAGCCCGGGAGGGAGAAACTTCATGCAAAGAATGATTGGAAGTAAAGGACACAAAGTAACATTATAGAGATGCAAAAGTTACAATTAATTGGATACTTTATTGGGTGGATTTGTTACAATGTTAGGAACGGGAAAGAAAGTAAATCAGAAGGAAAGTCTTGCAGTTGAAGCTGCTGCTGTGGCCACATTCCATGGAAACTGGCCCAAGCAGGCAAAGGTGAACTCTGGAACTCCCTGCTGCAGGTCAGATCAGCTTCAAGGCAGGGGCCCCTGGCTGGCTCGCCATTAGCACCACATAGGATACAACATCCTGGCATTTTTCTCCCATTTCCAGCATTTGCCAGAATTCCTTCACACATTGGAATGTGTCCAGAGGAGGGCAACTAAAATGATCCAGGGTCTAGAGAACAAGCCCTATGAGGAGCGGCTTAAGGAGCTGGGCATGTTTAGCCTGAAGAAGAGAAGGATGAGAGGAGATATGATAGCCATGTATAAATATGTGAGAGGAAGCCACAGGGAGGAGGAGGGAGCAAGCTTGTTTTCTGCTTCCTTGCAGACGAGGACGCAGAACAATGGCTTCAAGCTACAAGAACATGAGGAAGAACTTACTGACTGTGAGAGCCGTTCAGAAGTGGAACTCTCTGCCCTGGAGTGTGGTGGAGGCTCATTCTTTGGAAACTTTTAAACAGAGGCTGGATGGCCATCTGTCAGGGGTGATTTGAATGCAATATTCCTGCTTCTTGGCAGAATGGGGTTGGACTGGATGATGGCCCACCAGGTCTCTTCCAACTCTTTGATTCTATGATTGGGTTGTTGCAGGTTTTTTCAGGTTGTGTGGCCATGTTCTAGAAGCATCCTCTCCTTCACACATCGTAGGAAGTCTCTCTGTGGCCAGAGACCATCGATACGTGGTCTTGTGCAATGAGACCATCGATACGTGGTCTTGTGCAATGAGACACACCACCAGCCACATCATCCCCACTGGGAGCCTTGGGGGCTGGCTTTGGGCTGGGAGTGGGAAGGAGGGGGTGGACACTCCGCCCCTTTGGGACCCCATAAATGAGCCCTCCGCAGCCCTGAGGAGCACCTTCGCCCATCGCAGCCGCCGCCACAGATTCACTCTCTGCATAGGATTGGAGGACTCTTGGAGGAGCAGCAACATCATGACCGGTGAGTACCTGCCTGACTGCATGCAGTTGGTGGGACCAGTTGGCTTATTTTGACTATTTTTGTGGCCAAAACCCATCCATTCTTGGAGTGCAACACCCTGAAAGAAAGCAATGGGTAGATGGGAGTTCAAAGCGCATGAAACCCATACTACACTAAATCAAAGGGATGGAACTAGGTGAAAGCCAGGTGTCAGTCACAGTATCTGTCCTGTATGTAGACCAGTTGGAGAAAAGGAGCCCCCTTTCCACAAAGTTGTGTCTGTGGGTCAGTGGGAGGTAGCCCCTTGCCCAGCTCTGCCATGGCTAGACCAGATACCATAGTACCTGAGCTGTCCAGGGCTTGCAAAGCCAGCTCCCAGCCCCTCAGACTTGGTCAAGGAAGGACTGGCCAGTGGGCAGGGATCCTAATATTGGGTGTTCGAAGCGCATGAAACCTATACTAGACTAAAACAAAGGGATGGAACTAGGTGAAAGCCAGATGTCAGTCACAGTATCTGTCCTGTATTTATTTATTTATTATTTATTTATTATTTGCACTTGTTAACCGCCACTCTCAGCCCGAGGGCGACTCGTGGCGGTGTACAGAACATAGAAAAGACAACAATTTACAATAAATCAGGACCATAACACAACATCTAAAAATCCGCTTCGTCTAGTTTGGGGTCATAATCAGTCTCATAGTCATAGTCCATTCCGGTGGTCATTCCAAAAAGCATAGCACTTAGTTGAAGGCCTTTTCGAAGAGCCAAGTTTTCAGGCCCTTGCGGAAGGCCATGAGGGAAGGCGCCTGTCTGATTTCAGCCGGGAGGGAGTTCCATAGCCGGGGGGCCACCACCGAGAAGGCCCGCTCTCTCGTCCCCGCCAGGCGTGCCTGTGAGGCAGGCGGGATCGAGAGAAGGGCCTCCCCAGATGATCTCAAGGTCCTCGTGGGCTCGTAGGCCGAGACGCGGTTCGCAAGGTATTTTATGTAGACCAGTTGGAGAAAAGGAGCCCCCTTTCCACAAAGTGGGGTCTGTGGGTCAGCGGGAGGCATCCTCTCTTCTAGCACTGCCATGGCCAAACCAGATCCCATAGTACCTGAGCTGTCCAGAGCTTGCAAAGCTAGCTCCCAGCCCCTCAGACTTGGTCAAGGAAGGACTGGCAAGTGGGCAGAGGTCCTAGTGTTGGGCTTCTGGTGCCTGATGGTGGCTTCACAGCTCCATTTTGCCACCTGCCAGGCTTCCAATAGCCTTAAGGGCAAGATCCCATCTCATGCAGCAGGAAGGTCATAGCGTTCTCCACCCGCCCCCCATGGCTGTGGTCAGACAGGGGAGGGGGAAATGTCCACCAGGGTCCGGTTTCAGTGGAGAAGGCAGCAGCCACCACACCACCAGCAACTGCACATAAATAGGCCAGCAATGGTGTTGTGGGGGTGTGGGTGCACATCAGCCCAATGAAGCCAGATGCCACCCAAATGGCTGACTGACTGGCCCTTCACAATCGCCCTCCAGTAGTAGTAGTAACAATAATAATAATAATTGAAGAGAAACAACTAGGAAAGCTGACACAACACAAGGATTTAAAGATCAAACTGCAAAGACTGGCACAAGCCAGTCAAGGGGGTCCCAGTGGTGATCGGCACACTGGGTGCAGTGCCTCAAGACCTTGGCCTGCACTTAAAAACAATCGGTACTCACAAAATTACCATCTGTCAGCTGCAAAAGGCCACCTTACTTGGTTTTGCATGCATTATTTGCCGATACATCACACAGTCCTAGGCACTTGGAAAGTGTCCGATGTGTGATCCAATACAACAGCCAGCAGAATGATCTTGTTTCCTTTGGACTAAACTTGTGTTTCAAATAATAATAATAATAATAATAATAATAATAATAATCTATATAAATAAAAATGTAGTGTTCAATGTATTGTCAAAAGCTTTCATGGCTGGAATCACTGGGTTGTTGTAGGTTTTTTCGGGCTATATGGCCATGGTCTAGAAGAATTCTCTCCTGATGTTTCGCCTGCATCTGTGGCAAGCATCCTCAGAGGTAGTGAGGATGCTTGCCATAGATGCAGGCGAAACGTCAGGAGAGAATGCCTCTAGACCATGGCCATATAGCCCGAAAAAACCTACAACAACCCAATGTAATGTTTGTTTGTGGGATTAACAGAACTCAAAAACCACTGGATGAATTGACACCAAATTTGGACACAAGACACCTCTCAGGCCAACGAGTGACCATCACTCAAAAAAATTGATTTTGTCATTTGGGAGTTGTAGTTGTTGGGATTTATAGTTCACCTATATTCTGAACCCCACCAACGATGGAATTGAACCAAACTTGGCACACAGTTCTCCCATGACCAACAGAAAATACTGGAAGGGTTTGGTGGGCAGTGTCCTTTGGTTTTGGAGTTGTAGTTCACCTACATCCAGAGAGCACTGTGGACTCAAACAATGAGGGATCTGGACCAAACTCTACAGGAATACACAATATGTCCAAATATGAACACTGGTGGAGTTTGGGGAAAATAGAATCTTGACATTTGGGAGTTGTAGTTGCTGGGATTTGTAGTTCACCTACAATCAAAGAGCATTCAGAACCCCACCAACGATAGAATTGGGCCAAATCTCCCACACAGAACCCCCATGACCACCAGAGTGGGCCACAGCAATGCATGGCAGGGGATGGCTAGTAATAATAATAATAATAATAATGATTATTATAATAATAACAACAACTACAATAATATCCGCCCTATCTCCCCAAAGGGACTCAGGGCAGATTCCAATCTCAAACAAAAGGCAAACATTCAATGCCTGAACATAACAACTAATAGACACATCATAAGAAAAATTTAATTCCACAGCATATGAAAACAAATTATAACTAAGCAAATTAGAAAAAGATTTAAACGCAACCTATTATATGAGATATAAAACAAACATGAGACATAAAAACAGAAATGTCAATTTCCCAGAGACAACACAGAGTTCCTCGAGGACATATACATTGATCATTACTCAAGATGTCAACTGAGCTAGCCGGGCAGAAAGACCCGAGTATGGATTGCAGATGTCACTCAGAGGTATCATTCCAGTGTCATTATCTATTCCTCCTCCTCCTTGTAGGCTAGTGAGAAGAAGTATGTTTTCAGCTGTTCCTTAAAGGAGGAGGGAAGGGCCATGTTTAGTTCCTTGGGGAAGGGGTTCCAGAGGTGGGGGGCAACCACAAAGAAGGCCCCTTCTCTCGTTCCCACCATAGGCTAGTGATCAGAAGTGTACCTTCAGTTGTTCCTTAAAGGCGAGGAGGGAAGGGGTCATCTTTAGTTCCTTGGGGAGGGGGTTCCAGAGGTGGGGGGCGACCACAAAGAAGGCCCCTTCTCTCGTTCCCACCAGCCGCACTTGAGATGGGGCAGGACCCAGAGCAGTAAGAGTCCAGTAGGTCAGTGGCCGCTTTGGAGAAAGGAATGCCCAATGGAGGAGGGTCAGCCTTCATTATGCAGACCGGTCTGAAAGCCCAGTGCAGCCTCCCATGGCCTATGTCCACTCCTGAGGGCACTTCACCCCTCTCCTTCTCTGGCACCATTGCTGGTCAAGAGGCTGCGGTGGGACTCCTTGGGGCCTCCCTCTCTTCAGAAGTGGGTCAGTGGCTGCTTTGGAGAAAGGAATGTCCAATGGAGGAGGGTCAGCCTTCATTATGCAGACCGGTCTGAGAGCCTAGTGTGGCCTCCCCTGGCCTGTGTCCACTCCTGAGGGTGCTTCACCCCTCTCCTTCTCTGGCACCATTGCTGGTCAAAAAGCTGGTCAAGAGGTCTCCCTCTCTTCAGTGCTGCCTGCCCTTGGAGGAAGCAAGCCAGAAAGCCACAGGTTCCTCTTGAGTGGCCGCCTATTTCCTAGAAAGAAGGAGAGGAGGAGAAAAGGCAGGGCCACTCCCCATCACGTTCCCCGTAATGGCAGCAGTGTGTGTGTCTCACACTCGCGTGCCACCTGCATTGGAGCCCCCTTTTCCCTCCTTTGTGGAATGCGTGAAGTGGGCCTTCCAGGAGAGATCAGCTGAGGAGGAGCCTTGGATCTGAGCTCTGAGCAGAGAGGAGATGGAAGCTCCTGGGGAACCCCTTGAGGCAGGAAGAGCCCCCCCTTGGCTCACCATCTTCTCCCTTCCAGTGTCCAAGTGAGGAAAAGGAGAAAGCAGGACACTCCGTACACACTCAGGCCTGTAGCGAGGGGGTGGTTTTAGGGGTTCAACCCCCTCCCCCGAAATGTTTCAGATTTTTTTTTTTTTAAAAAAAACCTGGTTTACTCATGAATTTTAACTGGTTAACCAAATCCCCATGTTGCTAAGTCTATGAGATGCAAAAAATTAACAGTCCCTCCAGAACTGTAAGCACTATCTCAAGCAAATATTGACAATTTATTCACACTGTCATTACTTGCAGCAAGAGCCGATGTAGTGAAGCAACCAAGTTGTGTGTGTGTGTGTTGAATGCTCTCATTAAGGAGGCCAGACTTGGTGGAGGTGGTTGACAGGGGTGGAGCTGCAGGCTATGGAAGGTTGCTCTGTCCCCTGCTGTGCTCCTTGCTTCAGCGTGAGCTAGGAGGCAGGTTTAAACCCCCCTCCCGAAATTTTCAACCCTCCCCAAAATTTTCAACCCCTCCCCCCCGAAATTTTCAACCCCCCCCCCCCCGAATTTTTTTTCTGGCTACGGCCCTGACTCACTCATTCACTCACTCACTCCTCCAGAACCAGCTTCCCAATCCAAGAAGCAGTCCAGGAGGTCGCAAATCACCCACAGATAATGGGCTAGATAGGGCGGGGGGGGGGGGTCATTCGGCCTTTTGGGAAGCTAGACACACCAGACCCAAAGCTGAAATTTTAGTGGATTTGAAATAATGAGCTCTCAAGGACAAGGAGTGGTGGAAGCATTGTCCTACATGGCCCAGGTTCGACCCAGGACTACGCTTCTACCTACATGTCGAGAGTCTCCTTCTTTGAAGGCCTTCAAACAGAGGCAGGATGGCCATCTCTCAGGAAGACTTGGGTTGTCCCTTCCTCTCGGCAGAAGGGGGTTGGACAGGGTGGCCTTTGAGATGTTTCCCTCTCGCTCTCTCTCTCAGCCAAGATTGATTGGAAGCTGGCAGAGAATGGCATTGCCCACCACACTGACCAGTACAGCGGGAACGAGCTGGTGGTGCGTCGGGGGCAGCCCTTTGCCTTCTCCCTGACCTTCGATGGAGCCCCTCAAGAGGCACGCAGCCTGACCTTCACAGTGGACACCGGTAAGTCCCACCCCACTCCTATACTTCTCCTCCTCCAGGTCCTTTCTTCACTTCTCCTTCTTTGCTGAACTTCTCGGTGGTCCTCTGGGGAGCCAAGGTCAGAAGTCCCCATACAATGAAAGTGATAAAGAAAGTGGGGGGATCTTGTCTCTTCAGTGACCGCCCGGAATTCCTCCTTCTACACAGCCAGTCTCCTTCTACACAGTAAGTTGGCGCAGTGGGTTAAAGCGCTGAGCTGCTGAGCTTCTTGACCAAAAGGTCGCAGGTTCGATTCCGGGGAGCGGTGTGAGCGTCCGTTGTCAGCACTAGCTTCTGCCAACCTAGCAGTTCGAAAACATGCAAATGTGAGTAGATCAATAGGTACCGCTCCGGCGGGAAGGTAACGGCGCTCCATGCAGTCATGCTGGCCACTTGACCTTGGAGGTGTCTACGGACAACGCTGACTCTTCAGCTTAGAAATGGAGATGAGCACCACACCCCTGAGTCAGACATGACTGGACTTAATGTCAGAGGACAACCTTTACCTTTACCTATACAGTCAGTCATTAAAAAGGGCAGGAGCCCTCCATCTCCCTGTTGTGGTTCAGTCTGTGATTGTGCCAGTACCTGAGGTCTAACAGGAGTCTGGTTCTGTACCTGGTGTGGCTGGGAATTTGGGAATTACAGGTCAGCAATGGATTTGCAATCAGAGTTTTCTAGGCCTGAGCCAGGCTTCCCAAGAGTACCAAAGTCATTCTCTGATCAGAACGTGGTAATTGCAGATGAGTCTCCCCCTGGTTCTTCCCCTGTTTCTCCGGAGATAGATGGAAGGAGGACAATTTGTCAACAAAGGCAAGGAAGTGAAGGGAGGCGCTGCTCCCAGTGCCTGTTGATGAGAAGAGGCCCCGCAGAAAGTTCTCAGGGAAAACGCCACAGTTTCTTAGGTTTAAAGGAGGTCTGATTCTGTGTATTGTCGAAGGCTTTAATGGCTGGAATCACTAGGTTCTTGGGTTTTTTTTCGGGCTATAGGGCCATGTTCTAGAGGCATTTCTCCTGACGTTTCGCCTGCATCTATGGCAAGCATCCTCAGAGGTAGCCTGGGAAAATCTCTTGTTGAGAGGTGTTCAGATGTGCCTGGTTGTTTCCTCTCTGCTGTTTTGCTGATGTTTTGCAGAGAGGAAACAACCAGGCACATCTGAACACCTCTCAACAAGAGATTTTCCCATGCTCAGCCAGGCCTTCAAATGCTAATGAAGGTGGTCAGTTGAAACATTCACACCTAGCTCCAGCAGAGAAGAGCTCTTTGCCCCACCCCAGCCATTCCACAGATATATAAACCCATTGTCCTAATTCCAACAGACCTCACTACCTCTGAGGATGCTTGCCATAGATGCAGGCGAAACGTCAGGAGAGAATGCCTCTAGAACATGGCCCTATAGCCCGAAAAAACCCACAAGAACTTAGGTCTGATTCTGTTTTTAATCTCAGAGGAGTCAACATTTCATGCTTCAAGTGTCCTCTCTCAAGTTTCCTCTTGTGTTTGGTACTTATGGATTTGAGCCTCAAGTTTCCCATGTGTTTTTATTCATGGGCTCATGTTTCAAGCATCAAGATTGTTTCCTGGTCTCCTGTACGTTTGGAATTATGTCTTAGTTGCTGAGTTCTCTTGATCTCCTGCGTTTCTGTATTTAGATTATGACTCCAGTTTGAAGATTTTGTATGTATTCTTGGACTTATGTATTCTTGCTTTCAAGTTTCTTCAAGTGCGTTGTTTCTTAAGGACTATAGTTCACATTGACTCTTTGATCTTGGAGCATAGTGTCTAGATCTAAGGAAGTCATGCTCCCCATGCTCTATTCTGCTTTGGTTAGACCACATCTGGAATATTGTGTCCAATTCTGGGCACCACAATTCAAGAGAGATATTGACTCTAAGCTGGAATGTGTCCAGAGGAGGGCGACTAAAATGATCAAGGGTCTGGAGAACAAGCCCTATGAGGAGTGGCTTAAGGAGCTGGACATGTTTAGCCTGAAGAAGAGAAGGCTGAGAGGAGATATGATAGCCATGTATAAATATGTGAGAGGAAGCCACAGGGAGGAGGAGGGAGCAAGCTTGTTTTCTGCTTCCTTGGAGACTAGGACGCAATGGAACAATGGCTTCAAACTACAAGAGAGGAGATTCCATCTGAACATTAGGAAGAACTTCCTGACTGGGAGAGCCATTCAGCAGTGGAACTCTCTGCCCCGGAGTGTGATGGAGGCTCCTTCTTTGGAAGCTTTGAAACAGAGGCTGGATGGCCATCTGTCAGGGGTGATTTGAATGCAACATTCCTGCTTCTTGGCAGAATGGGGTTGGACTGGATGGCCCATGAGGTCTCTTCCAACTCTTTGATTCTATGATTCTATGATCTTTTACCATTTTTTGCTGAAGCTTTACATTTTCTCTTCAATAAACTGCTTTGCTTATGACTGAGTTCTGGAGTGTCAAGATTGGTTTTAAAGTGCCTTTCCAGCCCTGGTGTGCGACACCCCCATCCCCAGTATCCATGCTTGCAACCTCCTTCTCTCTGCCCGCAGGGTCGACGGATGCTCTTCAGAGCAGAACGCGAGTGGCTTTCGGTGTCTCGAGGGCCCTGGGCGGTAACTCCTGGGCTGCGGCCCAGACCTTCCCTACTCCTGGCACCATGACCTTCTTCATCACCAGCCCATCGAACGCGGCTATCGGGCGCTACCAACTATACGTCCGGACCAGCTCTGGGAGCAGCAGCGCCTCCTCTGTATACCTGGGCACCTTCGTGCTCCTCTTCAACCCCTGGCTCCAAGGTACGGACCGCCTCCTGGTCTATTTTCATTTATTTATTACTGGTGCTTTTACTCCGCCCTTCTCAACCCCCGGAGGGGGACTCAGGGCGGCTTACAAAAAAGGCAGAATTCGATGCCTATACATAATAATACATAGTATACAAAAATATAAAAGAACGATATACAAAATGTAATTAAAACGATTATCACAATAAAACATCAGCAACTGGTACCTAAGACATTGTATAACATCATATAAAAACATCATATAAAAGTCATTCTTATAATCAGCGTTTCGTTTCCAGAGTTCCACATAACCAATCCGTTAGTCATTTCCTAGCCATCAATGGAGTTCTTCTTTATTTACCCGCTTGTCCAAATGCCTGGTCCCAGATCCATGTTTTTAGTTTTTTCCTGAAAGAAAGGAGCGTAGTTGCAGATCTGATTTCCCCGGGGAGAGAATTCCATAGGCGGGGGGCCACCACCGAGAAGGCCCTGCTCCCCGTCCCCGCCAATCTCACCTGTGATAGAGGCGGGGTCGAGAGCAGGACCTCCCCAGAAGATCTTAGGCTCTGGGGTGGGACGTAGAGGGAGATCCGTTCGGACAGATACACTGGGCCGGAACCGTATAGGATTTTATAGGTCAAAACCAGCACCTTGAATTGTGCTCGGAACTGGATTGGCAGCCAGTGGAGCTGGCATAACAGGGGGGTGGTATGCTCCCTGTATGACGCCCCAGTGAGCAATCTGGCTGCCTCTCGCTGGACTAGTTGGAGTTTCCGAGCAGTCTTCAAAGGCAACCCCACGTAGAGTGCATTGCAGTAATCTAATCGGGATGTAACAAGAGCGTGGACCACCGTGGCCAAATCCGACTTCCCAAGGTCTAGTGGCCCAGAGAGAGGAAGGCGCATTCTTGTTTATGTGTTTCCATTATTCTGTAACCTGCCTCAAGCCACAAGGAGAGGCAGGTAAGAAATAATTACTGAGTTGGCCACGGTGGTCCACACTCTGGTTACATCCCGAATAGACTACTGCAACGCACTCTACGTGGGGTTGCCTCTAGTACAACGCTCGGCACCCAGGTTACTCACGGGAGTGGTACACAACTCCCTTGTTACACCAGCTCCATTGGCTGCTGATTAGCTTCCAAACACAATTCAAAGTGCTGGTTTTGACCTATAAAGCCCTAAACGGCTCTGGCCCAGCTTACCTGTCCGAACGTGTCTATGAACCATCAAGGATCTTAAGATCATCTGGGGAGGCCCTGCTCTCAGTCCCACCACCATCGCAGTCGCATTTGGTGGGGTCAAGAGACAGGGCCCTGTCCGTGGTGGCCCCCCAGCTGTGGAACTCCCTCGCTAAGGAGGTTAGATCTGCCCCCTTCCTCCTTACTTTTAGCAAGAAGCTTAAATCCTGGCTGTGGGAGCAAGCGTTCATAGAATAGACAGATTTTATTGGTGAAGTAGAGATTTTATGGACCGTAATTTGGTCTGATTTGGAGAATGTTTTAAACCCGGTTTTATTTTATTTATTTGTTGTGGCAGGGCAACCAGTCAACAATATTACATTTCTAACAGAACAAAACAAACAAACAGACAAAATACAAAATTTGTGAGTTTGGTAGCTGATTAAATGTCCTTTGAGCAGTCTCTGGCCACTTGGAGTGCCCCTGGTGTTGCCGCAAGAAGGTCCTCCATGGCGCATGTGGAAGGGCTCAGGGTGCATTGCAGCAGGTGGTCTCTGGTGTGCTCTTCTCCACACTCGCATGTTGTGGATTCCACTTTGTCGCCCCATTTCTGAAGGTTGGCTCTGCATCTTGTGGTGCCCGAGTGCAGTCTGTTCAGCGCCTTCCAAGTCGCCCCGTCTTCTGTGTGCCCAGGGGGGAGTCTCTCATTTGGTATCAGCCATTGGTTGGGGCTCTGGGTTTAAGCCTGCCACTTTTGGACTCTCGCTTGTTGAGGTGTTCCAGCGAGTGTCTCTGTAGATCTTAGAAAACTATTTCTTGATTTGCCGTTGACGTGCTGGCTGATACCCAAACAAGGGATTAGACGGAGATATCACTGTCTTGGTCCTTTCACTATTGGCTGCCACTTCCCGGCGGATGTCAGGTGGTGCAATACCGGCTAAACAGTGTCATTTCTCCAGTGGTGTAGGGCGCAGACACCCTGTGATAATGCGTCATGTCTCATTAAGAGCCACATCTACTGTTTTAGCGTGGTGAGATGTGTTCCACACTGGGCATGCGTACTCAGCAGCAGAGTACCATAACACAAGGGCAGATGTCTTCACTATGTCTGGTTGTGATCCCCAGGTTGTGCCAGTCAGCTTTCGTATATTGTTTCTAGCACCCATTTTTTGCTTGATATTCAGGCAGTGCTTCTTGTAGGTCAGAGTACGGTCCAGAGTGACTCCCAAGTATGTGGGTATGCTGCAATGCTCCAGTGGGATTCCTTCCTTCCCAGGTGTTCCTCAGAGTTCAGGATGCTTGTCTGTTCTTAAGGTGAAAGGCACATGCCTGTGTTTTAGATGGATTAGGGATCAGCTGGTTTTCCCTGAAATAGGCAGTTAGAGCACCTAGAGCTTCGGAGAGCTTCTACCATCTCAAAGCTCCCTGCTTGAGCAGTAATGGCACGATCACCAGCAGGGTGGGGTACAAATATAGGAAATGAATAAATAAATAAATCTGCAGAGGAACCTGAAAGTTGGGGTCCAGGGAGAGGCAGCAGTGCAATGTGAATGATGCCACCTGGATGAAGGGCCGGGGGAGGTCTGGGAGTCTGGGAAACTCATAGGTTTTCGAGGCCTCCCATGTCAAGAAGTCAGAGTCTGACCCCATCTCTCTGCCCCAGGCTGAGGAATGAGCAAGCACACACTTGCCTGCAGCCCTGAGGCACTAGAGGCACAGTAGCCCACTTTGCCCCCATTGAATGTTCACGCCCGAAGCAGGGTCTCACTGAGCCTTTGAAGGGGAGGGGGCTGCAGGGGGGAGGGGGCCTCTTCCCTTCCAGCATCAGCTCCTACCTTTGCCCCCCTTTCCCCCCGCAGGAGATGAGGTCTACATGCCAGACAACATAGACCTTGAGGAGTACGTCCTTTCCGAGTCCGGGGCGGTCTTCATGGGCAGCTACTACAGCATCTCCCGGATGGGATGGAACTTTGGCCAGGTAGGCCCAAGGAGAAGAGGGACTAGGGCACAAGGGAGCTGTGGATTCACTGGTCCCTTGGCAGCCAGAGCAGGACATCTTTGCAGACTGTGTTCCCTTGAAGTGCCTGGCTTGACTCTGAAGGAGCTGGGGGTGGTGACGGCCAACATGGAGCTCTGGCGTGGGCTGGTCCATGAGGTCACGAAAAGTCGGAAACAACTGAATGAATAAACAACAACCTGACACCTTCCTTTCCTGCAGTTTCAGGACGGCATCCTGGACATCTGCCTGTCCATCCTGGACCATAGCTTGGAATACCGCAATGACCCGGTTACCGACCTGCGCCACCGCAATGACCCCAAATACGTCGGGCGGGTGCTCAGCGCCATGGTAAGGCTCACTTCCATCTCAGTCACTGCTTTCCACTCATGGAGTCAAGACTTTCATGGGCATGGGGAGCCAATCTCCCTCCACCTGCCCAGGATGGCTTGGGGTCTGGATGAGTGGAGCTGAGAATCCAACTGCTTGTCCCTTCGAAAGGTGATCTTTGGGGGTGGAACTTGGTGCATGGGGAACCTTTCAGATGGGGCAGATGCAGGGATTGGCTTCTCTCAGCTGAGCACCCCCCTCTTGGCAGCCTCCCTCCCTCCTTCCTTCCATCCATCCATCCCATTGGCTGCGGATTAGCTTGATTGGGGTGTTGGACGGGGTTACACTCCCCCTGAAGTCACAGGTCTGCAGTTTGGGAGTCCTCTTGGATTCATCGCTTACGCTTGAGGCTCAGGCGTCGGCGGTGTCCGGGAGGGCTTTTGCAAAATTGAGACTCGTGCGCCAACTGCGACTGTACCTCACAAAGGCTGATCTGGCCGGGGTGGTCCATGCCTTGGTCACCTCTAGATTGGACTACTGTAATGTGCTCTACGTTTGGCTGCCCTTGAAAACAGCTCGGAAATTTCAGCTAGTCCAGCGGGCGACGGCCAGGATGTTAACTGGATGTTAACTGCCAATTCTGGGCACCACAATTCAAGAGAGATATTGACAAGCTGGAATGTGTCCAGAGGAGGGCGACTAAAATGATCAAGGGTCTGGAGAACAAGCCCTATGAGGAGCGGCTTAGGGAACTGGGCATGTTTAGCCTGAAGAAGAGAAGGCTGAGAGGAGATATGATAGCCATGTATAAATATGTGAGAGGAAGCCACAGGGAGGAGGAGGGAGCAAGCTTGTTTTCTGCTTCATAGAATCATAAAATCAAAGAGTTGGAAGAGACCTCCTGGGCCATCCAGTCCAACCCCATTCTGCCAAGAAGCAGGAATATTGCATTCAAATCACCCCTGACAGATGGCCATCCAGCCTCTGCTTAAAAGCTTCCAAAGAAGGAGCCTCCACCACACTCTGGGGCAGAGAGTTCCACTGCTGAACGGCTCTCACAGTCAGGAAGTTCTTCCTCGTGTTCAGATGGAATCTCCTCTCTTGTAGTTTGAAGCCATTGTCCCGTCTCCAAGGAAGCAGAAAACAAGCTTGCTCCCTCCTCCCTGTGAATTCCTCTCATATATACATGTCTATCATATCCCCTCTCAGCCTTCTCTTCTTCCGGCTAAACATGCCCAGTTCCCTAAGCCGCTCCTCATAGGGCTTGTTCTCCAGACCCTTGATCATTTTAGTCGCCCTCCTCTGGACACATTCCAGCTTAGAGTCAATATCTCTCTTGAATTGTGGTGCCCAGAATTGGACACAATATTCCAGGTGTGGTCTAACCAAAGCAGAATAGAGCATGGGGAGCATGACTTCCTTAGATCTAGACGCTATGCTCCTATTGATGCAGGCCAAAATCCCATATATATCACTCAGCACACTCGGCACTTTTTAATCTGTACCCATTACATTTGCCAGGCCTAGTTTTTATTGCGTCACGGTGTGTTGTTTTATTGTTTACTGTTATTGCTTTAATGTTTTTGATTTGCTTTGGTTTATATGTAATTGTTATATTGTTGTTTTGTTGTGGTCTTGGCCTTTGTAAGCCGCATCGAGTCCTACGGGAGATGCTAGCATTAACAAATAAAGTTAATAATAAAATAATAATAATTGATTCCCAGATCAACAGCAATGACGACAAGGGCGTGTTGATGGGAAACTGGAGCGGCAATTACTCTGGTGGACAGAGCCCTAGCAGCTGGACAGGAAGTGCCAAGATCCTGCAAAAATGGAAGTCCTCTGGATTTCAGCCAGTCCGCTATGGGCAGTGCTGGGTCTTCGCAGGAGTACTGACCACAGGTACGGTTTCAAGGGTGGTTGAAGGGGAAGAAGGGTCAGCCAGGGTCAGTGCTTCCCGTCCTCTCCAACCACTTTAACCCCTTCCTCCCTTCCTTCCAGTGCTCCGGTGCCTCGGTTTCCCCGCCCGCATGATCACCAACTTCAACTCAGCCCATGACACCAACGAAAACTTGAGGGTGGACATGTTCTACAGCCCAGATGGGAAATTTCTGGAAACGACTAATGACAGCGTCTGGTAGGAGGAGACCCCCCTCTTCCCCTTTCCTCCCTAAGAGTCTGTCATAAATGCTTTTCACACTTGTAGTTCACCTACATCCGGAGAGCACTGTGGACTCAATGATAGATCTGAATACTTAAAACGCCCAAATGTAAACACTAGTGGAGTTTGGGGAAAAGAGACCTTGACATTTGGGAGTTATAGTTGCTGAGATTTATAGTTTGCCTACAATCAAAGAGCATTCTGAACCCCAAACTCCATTCTGAAAGTAATTTCTTGCTGATGTTGTTCTAGTTGTTGTAAATGAGTGAGAGGTGTTTTCCAGTTAAAACCCGCTGAGTCCCATCAGTTCTGGGCAGATGTTGACTTTTCTTCTTAACTGAGAGTGGTTTTCCTTCTTAACCTAAGGAATCATTGTAAACACTTCTTAACTTTAAGGAGTCATTCCCTCTGGTAATGTAAACATGTTGTTTTCCACCAAGAGTTCAACAGTTAATCATTTGTTTCCGATCATCAGTGTCGGCAGTTCAGCAACTTTTAATGACAGTCCATCAGTTCACCTCCTTCTTGTAGTTTTCCAGGCCTCGTTTCTTAGGATAGCATCTCTAGCCTCTCTAGGTCCCAACCATACTCCTTCCATACAATTCCATTCAAACCATACATCGTAATTTCACACAAGTATGTCTGTGTGGCTTCCCACTTCTGGCCACTCTCTGCATAGAGGCTCCTTCCTGAACTTCCTTTTCCTCGCAGGAACTTCCACGTGTGGAATGAGGCCTGGTTCACTCGGTCTGACCTGGGCGCCAAGTACAACGGCTGGCAGATTTTGGATGCGACTCCACAAGAACTAAGCTATGGTATAAGAGCTCACAGGGCATTGGCTGGGGAGGGGTTGGGTTTTACTTCATCATAGAACGCTGGAGCTTTGGCCCTGATCTTGTGTACCTCCTCATCCCTTCCTCTCCCTACCTCTCCACTCTGCCCCCCCCCCCCCGCTTTATTGCAGGCATCTACCAGTGTGGCCCGGCTTCCCAGGTGGCCATCAAGGAGGGAGATGTGGACCTGGGCTACGACGGCCCCTTCATCTTCTCTGAGGTCAATGCTGACGAAGTTTCCTGGACCTTGGATAAAGCCAACCAGACGGTGAAGAAGGCTGCCTCGGACATCAAGACCGTGGGCAAGTTCATAAGCACCAAGGCTGTGGGCAGCTTTGCTCGCCATGATGTCACCGATGATTACAAGTACCCAGAAGGTGAGAGGAGCCAATGAGCAGAAAGGTATAAAGGAAGGGCGTGGACAACCTACTCAGCAGGTGGAAACATTGGGCTTGGGCCATGGCCAGAAGGTGCCTTCCACTGGACCAGCTGGGTGCACCCAGATCTCTTTGGAAGGGGGCCTTCCAGGTTATGGTGTGCATGGGAGGCCATCTGGAGAGAAGGACAGAAGGTGGGACTGAGGGAGGGGTGGAGATTGAGAGAGAAGGAAGACCTTGAGTAGACGTTACAAGAAATGTCTTGAGAATAAGAGTCATTTGGCAATGGGATCTTTGCCGAGAGAGTAGTGGGGGACACCTTCAAAAGGAGAAGGGAAGACACTGTTGCTGGAGATGTTCTGGCTGCAGGTCCTGCTTCTTCTTCTTTTCCTTTCTAAGCTATTTTCCCAATGGAGGGGTGAGCATCGTGACTGTCATTTCCACAGGGCTTTGTTTTGGGCATACTCAGGTCTCAGATTGGCAGCACGCATGTCTTTCTTAATGGTGTCCATCCATCTTTTCTTTGGCCTTTGTTGTCTACTAGGCATGGGCAATCCATGGTTCTAAATGGTTCTAAAGTACTTACAAAACTAGGGGGCACTGGTGCTTTGCTTCAAAAGTGTTTCTAAAGTTCTGGTGGTGAAAATTTCAGAACTCAAACAAAATGTTGTTATAAATAGCAGTTCCTAATTGGTTTTATCATTAAAATCGCCAAAAATGAAGTAATCATGAAATTTTGAAAGTTTTCTTAGATTTCTGAAATTTTCACCACCAGAACTTTCACAACACTGTAGAAGCAAAGCACCAGCTTTAGAAACACTTTAGAAGCAAAGAACCAGCACCCCCTAGTTTTGTAAGTACTTTAGAACCATGGATTGCCCATGTCTATTGTCTACATGGTCGCCATCCTGCAATCTCCAAATGGAGTCCTTTTTGTGCTCCTGATGTTGCTTCTCTTCTATGACGTGGTTGCCCCACCATAGTCTTGCTTTCTGCATTTTCTTGCTGGTCGCTTTTATTCCGAGACAGATGTCATGATTTGGCACAAGGTCAAGAAGGGTCAAGCCAAGTGTCCATCTCAGCCTTTTCATTTCCAGTGTGTTAAGGGCTTGTGTATGTTTCCTTGTTGCTGGCCAGCACTCTGTCCCATTGAGGGAGGGCTACTGGGTGAACAACTGCAATGCAAATCTTAGCCTTGAATTGTTCAGGCATTTTTTGAGTCACATACAATGCCAGTGCTTTGCCGCCATTTTAACCAGGCTGCATTTATTCATGGGTGTACATCTGGCATTGTGTTGCTATCTATGGGGACCAGTGACCCTAGGTTTTTAAACTGGGTGGCCTTCATTAGTGCCTTTCCATTGACTTGAATAGTTCTTCCAGTTTGAAGGACACATTCCAAGTACTCTGTTTTGGGTCTGTTCAAGGTGAAGTCCATTTTCACTGATTCTCTCACTCCATGTCTGCAGCTGTGGCCAAGTGCTATGTCATCTGCATATAGGAATGTCCAGGGATGCATAGTCTGCAAGACTTGAATAGTTCTTCCGGTTTGAAGGACACATTCCAAGTACTCTGTTTTGGGTCTGTTCAAGGTGAAGTCCATTTCCACTGAGTCTCTCACTCCGTGTCTGCAGCTGTGGCCAAGTGCTATGTCATCTGCATATAGGAATGTCCAGGGATGCATAGTCTGCAAGACTTGAATAGTTCTTCCAGTTTGAAGGATACATTCCAAGTACTCTGTTTTGGGTCTGTTCAAGCTGAAGTCCATTTTCACTGGGTCTCTCACTCCATGCCTGCAGCTGTGGACGAGTGCAATGTCATCTGCATATAGGAATGTCCAGGGATGCATAGTCTGCAAGACTTGAATAGTTCTTCCAGTTTGAAGGATACATTCCAAGTACTCTGTTTTGGGTCAGTTCAAGTTGAAGTCCATTTTCACTGAGTCTCTCACTCCGTGTCTGCAGCTGTGGCCAAGTGCTATGTCATCGGCATATAGGAATGTCCTGGGATGCATAGTCTGCAAGTCTGCCGTAGTAGCGTCCATGAGAGTGCTGATCCCTGATGCACACCAACAGTGATGTTGTAGCGGGGTGAAATCCCTGCAGGGCAGCTGACACTACTTGCTCTATTATTGTTGCTTTATCCATGTTGCAAAGCCTTCTGGTGTTCCTTGTGACCGTAGCGCTCTCCAGATCAGGTCATGGGGAACACGAACAAATGCTTTTCCAAATGCAAGGTGCAGTGTTTTCCTATTTTCTGGATGTTTTTCCATGAGTAACCGGACAGCATAGATTGCATCTATTGCACCAAACCATACTGACTTGACTGGAGGTCCTGCATTGAGTAGAATGGGGCTGGGGGCTCCTTCCAATTCCTCTTTGAGGCTTCGCTGTGCCCTGCCCACTCCCCTGACTCAAGTATAGAAACGGATGTCCCATGGCCCTCCTCTGCACCATTTGGGTGGTGGTCCTGATGTGCACTGACCCCTGGCTCTCCCCCTTTCAGGCACCAACGAGGAACGGGAGACCTTCCACAAGGCCCGGGCCAAGCTGAACCTGGAACCAACGGCCAGTCCTGCCATGGCCAGACCCACGTTGATTAGTTTGGCCATGATCCGTCCTGCAATGGACAGTACTGCCATGGAGAGTCCTGCCATAGCCAGGCCCGCCACAGCCAGGCCTGCCATGGCCAGGCCTGTCCTGACCATGCCTGCCCTGTTTCCGGATGCTCCCCAGCCGAGAGTGACCGGGAAGTTCGAGGTCAAGAGCCACCTCGAGGTTGGCCAGGATGTGGAGCTGGTCCTGCAACTGACCAACCTTGTCCCTGAGGCCAGTACCCTGACGGTCAACATGAATGCCTGGACCATCATCTACACCGGGAAGGCCATCCATGAGGTCTGGAAGGACTCCCTCGCCCTGACATTGGGCCCAAAAGAAGGTAAACACCTATTCGTCCATTTCTTTTCTTTTTTGCACCCCCAGGCATTGATTGCTTGTCCTGCCAGAATCGTGACCCAATGCCAAAACCCGATCTGGGAACTGAGGGGTCTCAACCTTCCTAATGCCGCGACCCCTTGATACAGTTCCTCCTGTTGTGGTGACCCCCAACCAGAACATTATTTTCATTGCCACTTCAGAACTGTAATTATGCCACTCTTATGAATCATCATGTAAATATCTGATAGGCAGGATGTATTTTCATTCATTGAACCCAATTTGGCACAAATACCCGATAGGCCAACATTTGAATACTGGTGTGTTTGGGGGGGTTGGGGAGAATTGATTTTGTCATTTGGGAGTTGTTGTTTCTGGGATTTATAGTTCGCCTACAATCAAAGAGCATTCTGAACTCCACCAGTGATGGAATTGAACCATACTTGGCACACAGAACTCCCATGACCAAGAGAAAATACTGAGAGAGTTTGGTGGGCATTGACCTTGACTTTGGGAGTTGTAGTTCACCTACATTCAGAGTGCACTGTGGACTCAAACAATGATGGATCTGGACCAAACTTGGCACGAATACTCAATATGCCCAAATGTGAACATTGGTGGAGTTTGGGGAAAAATAGAGCTTGATGTTTGGGAGTTGTAGTGGATGGGATTTATAGTTCACCTACAATCAAAGAGCATTCTGAACCTCACCGAGATAATTGGGCCAAACCTCCCACACAGAACCCCCATGACCACCAGGGGACCACCACTACAGGACGGCTAGTGTGTGTGTATATATATATATATATATATATATATATATATATATGGAGACCCTGGTGGCACAGTGAGTTAAACCGCTGAGCTGCTGAACTTGTGGTCCAAAAGTTCGCCAGTTCAAATCCGGGGATGGGGTGAGCTCCTGCTGTTAGCCCCAGCTTCTACCAACCTAGCAGTTCAAAAACATGCTAATGTGGGTAGAGGAATAGGTATCGCTCCAGCCAGAAGATAACAGTGCTCCATGCAGTCAATGCGACCACATGACCTTGGTCAGCGAGTGTGACTGGGCCTGACCACCTGTTCTGTCCTTCCCCCTGTCCCTTGCAGAGAAAGCCTTTCCCATCAAGATCTCCTACGCGGCATACCAACAGCACCTGACGACGGACAATATGATCCGGGTGACAGCCTTGTGCCAGGTCCAGAAGGGATCCGACACAGTGGTGTTGCGCAACATCTCCCTGGAGAACCCCACCGTCACCTTGAAGGCAAGCTGAGAAATCCCCTGGAGACCACTCATCCTGAACCTGGGGGTTGTATGGTCACCTGTCCCATCCAGGGAGGTCCACAAGGGCCCCTGCCCCACTGTGCTTCCTCGGGGACCACGGTTTGGGGGTGGCTGTGGGGCGGGACGGATGAACGGTGGTGGTCCTGCTTAACCTAAGGCTTTTTCCCTTCTGCTGTTGCTTCGCACTCAGGTTCCGAGCCACGCAAAGGTGGGCGAAGCGCTGAAGGTCGAGATGGTCTTCACCAACCCACTGGAAAAAGAGATCTCCTCTTGTGTGCTCGTGGCTGAGGGGAACGACCTGCTGGAGGACGAGATCAGGAAGGAGTGAGTGGCCAGGGAGGGGAGGGGGGCATGACGTGGTGCCCAAATGGCACATACTTGGAAAGAGACAGACTGCCACGCAGGCTCTGCTTAAGACCTCTCGAGAAGGAGACTCTCTACTCAACTGTCGAACCATCCTTACTAAGCATGGGCAATCCATGGATCTAAAGGGTTCTAAAGTACTTACATAACTAGGGGGTGCTGGTGCTTTGCTTCTAAAGTGTTTCTAAAGCTGATGCTTTGCTTCTAAAGTGTTGCAAAAATTCTGGTGGTGAAAATTTCAGAAATCTAAGAAAACTTTCAAAATTTCATTATTACTTCGTTATTGGCGGTTTTTAAGACAGAAACAATTAGGAACTGCTATTTATAACAACATTTTGCATGTTTTGTTTGAGTTCTGGAATTTTCACCACCAGAATCATAGAATCAAAGAGTTGGAAGAGACCTCATGGGCCATCCAGTCCAACCCCATTCTGCCAAGAAGCAGGAACATTGCATTCAAAGCACCCCTGACAGATGGCCATCCAGCCTCTGATTAAAAGCTTCCAAAGAAGGAGCCTCCACCACACTCCGGGGCAGAGAGTTCCACTGCTGAATGGCTCTCACAGTCAGGAAGTTCTCCCTCATGTTCAGGTGGAATCTCCTCTCTTGTAGTTTGAAGCCATTGCTCCTTTGCGTCCTAGTCTCCAAGGAAGCAGAAAACAAGCTTGCTCCCTCCTCCTCCCTGTGGCTTCCTCTCACATATTTATACATGGCTCTAATCATATCTCCTCTCATCCTTCTCTTCTTCAGGCTAAACATGCCCAGCTCCTTAAGCCACTCCTCATAGGGCTTGTTCTCCAGACCCTTCATCATTTTAGTCACCCTCCTCTGGATACATTCCAGCTTGTCAATATCTCTCTTGAATTGTGGTGCCCAGAATTGGACACTATATTCCAGGTGTGGAACTTTAGAAACACTTTAGAAGCAAAGCACCAGCGCCCCCTAGTTTTGTAAGTACCATGTGTTGCCCATGCCCAATCCTCACCATCAGGAAGGTTGTCCTAATGTTTAGGTGAAATCTTCCTTTCCTGCAATGTGACTCCATTGCCCAATTATAGTCTAGTCATGCGTAGTTCACGTTTTGCCAGTCCACACACTGTCTTGCTAGAGAAAAGATCTGCCATGCAGACGATCAGTACAGAACAGAAAGTTTACTCTTTAAAATGCAGAGCTACATATATACGGTTGTGTGAACAGTTGCATTGACTCACACAATGTCCTTCTGAGGGAGATTCAAATGGTCTTTAGGTGTCCGTGTGGAAGACCTTCTTTCAGTAGCTCATGAAGCAAGAACTGTTTTTCCCTCTCTGAGTTACTGCACTGCTAAAGCCTAAACATGTAACTGTTGCCAAAACTCCCAGGCTCAGCTAGCCTCTTGGGCATGGCTCAACCAATCAGGTTTATTTATTTATTTACTGTATTTGTATACCGCCAATTGGCGATTGAAGGCGGTCTCCAACCAATCAGTATACATAAAACATAATAGATAAAAAACATGAAACAGTATAAGACATCCAAAAGTAATAAAAGCAACCTCATCAGCATCTCATTATTCTCAAGCCTTGTCCAGTTCCATTGTCAGGTCGTTCGATTTCCTATATTAGCTACTCTGTATTTGTAAACGCTTACTCGAATAGCCACGTTTTAACTTGCCTCCGAAACGTCAAGAGGGAGGGAGCAGATCTGATCTGCCTAGGGAAGGGCGTTCCATAGCCGAGGAGCCACCACTGAGAAGGCCCTGTCTGTCGTCCCCGCCAAACGTGCTTGTGATGAAGGCAGGACCGAGAGCAGGGCCTCCCCAGATGATCTTAAAGTCCTCAGTGATTCGTAAGGGGAGATACGTTCGGACAGGTAAGTTGGGCCAGAACCGTTTATGCTTTGCCTTTTCAGTTAATACACTCACCAACTGTTTTTTACCTGCCTTAACACTTTCCCCAGGCATTGGTCCTCAAGGGCTCAGCAGTGTCTCTCCCGCAGTAGTCTTCCTCCGCTAACCCCACTCCTTTGCCTCCCTCAGGGTCCCACCAGTGAAGGGCAAAGAGACTGTCTGTGTCTCCTTCGAGGTCACCCCCAAGAAGAAGGGCACCAAGCAGCTGATGACCCTCTTCTCCTGTGACAAATTCAAGGATGTCAAGGCCTTCGAGCTCATCAAGGTGGTCCACTGATCCTGGATGCCAGAGAGACCCCTCCCCAAAGAGAGGCTCCCCCAAAAGGGGTGGAGGAGATCCCAATGCAAGAGATTGGGTGGCTGGGGGGGGGGGGAGTATGCTTTCCAGGCATCCCCAATGTCTGTATGGCCTTGCATTAATAAAGGTTTTCCTGCTGCAAGTTGTGTGGACTCTAGTTTTCTTGTCTCTCTTGAACAAAATCACCCACCTCCATTTTGTGGGTGTCTTAGTATTCGTAAAGCCCTTCCTTGGCTGCCTGCCTGGGTATCCCTGTGTGGGCCCCTCCTGCAATGGGGTGCTGCAGAGCTGGGGTGGGCAGAAGGGAGCTGTCCAAATGGGCTCAAGGGACCCAAGTGTAGTGATTTCAGCTAGGACTGCGGTTAGAGGGTGTGTGCCCGGTGAGCTTCCACTAATCCCGATCGGCCAGAACATAGAGCAAAGCATTCCGAGTTGGAAGGCAAACTACAGAGGTTGATTTGGCCAAAAGGGATGCAAGTACCAAGTCGCCACTTGGAAATGCAGAAGCACACCTTTACAGTAAAACACAAGGCATTTTATACATTTTGACAGCTATTCCGACATCCTATGCCTTGTTTATTTTTTTATTTGTTTACTGTATTTGTATGCCGCCTTTCTCAGCCTGTCGGCGACTCAAAGCATCAGTACACATAATATCATAATACAAATTAAAACATTAAAAGCAATATAAAATCACAACAGAAGCAATAATAACATCTCGTTGTTAAAAAACATTGTCCAATTCCATCGTCTAGTCATTCGGTTTCCTATGTTGGTTATTCTGCATTTGTAAACGCTTGCTCAAATAACCATGTTTTAATTTTTCGCTGAAACGTTAAGAGGGAGCGGGCCGATCTGATATCCCTAGGGAGGGCGTTCCATAGCTGAGGGGCCACCACCGAGAAGGCTCAGTCTCTCGTCCCCGCCAACCCCACTTGTGATCAAGAGCAGGGCTTCCCCGGACGATCTTAAGGTTCTAGATGTTTCATAAGGGGAGATGTGTTCTGACAGGTAAATTGGGCCAGAACCATTTGCCTTCCCTTAGAATCATAGAATCCTAGAGTTGGAAGGGACCTCCTGGGCTATCCAGTCCAACCCCATTCTGCCAAGAAGCAGGAATATTACATTCAAAGCACCCCTGACAGATGGCCATCCAGCCTCTGTTTAAAAGCTTCCAAAGAAGGAGCCTCCACCACACTCCAGGGCAGAGAGTTCCACTGCTGAATGGCTCTCACAGTCAGGAAGTTCTTCCTCATGTTCAGATGGAATCTCCTCTCTTGTAGTTTGAAACCATTGTTCCATTGCGTCCTAGTCTCCAGGGAAGCAGAAAACAAGCTCACTCCCTCCTCCCTGTGGCATCCTCTCACATATTTATACATGGCTATCATATCCCCTCTCAGCCTTCTCTTCTTCAGGCTAAACATGCCCAGCTCCTTAAGCCGCTCCTCATAGGGCTTGTCCTCCAGACCCTTGATCATTTTAGTCGCCCTCCTCTGGACACATTCCAGCTTGTCAACATCTCCCTTCAATTGTGGTGCCCGAAATTGGACACAGTGTGATTCCAAGTGTGGTCTAACGAAGGCAGAATAGAGCATGGGGAGCATGACTTCCCCAGATCTAGACACTATGCTCCTCTTGATGCAGGCCAAAATCCCATAGGCTTTTTTTGCCGCCACATCACATTCCTGGCTCATGTTCTCCTTCCTGTCCACGAGGACTCCAAGATCTTTTTCACACGTACTGCTCTCGAGCCAGGCCTCATCGTCCCCCATTCTGTATCTTTGCATTTCGTTTTTCAAACGATTGGCTGAGAACCATACCAGCTAGGATCCATCTCAGACAAACGGGGTGGGGTGTCCCTGTCACAGTGAGAAGAACACCTGATCATTTGAGTGTTTAAATATCCAGTCCATTGTAGAGACGTTCACGTGGAGGGCGTGAAACAGAAGAGAACGATGACATGGGTATGCAGATGATTCCATGATTGATGCAAGTATCCAGTCCTTAGAAGATGCAAGACATGGAAAACCAAAGGTGGTAATGCTGGATATCCAGAGGTTTGGCTGTCCTTTCAAAAGGGCTAATTTATGCATCTTTGTCTTAGCCTTCTCTTCCATGGGAACGATAAGCCTCTGGACATATCTGGTCAAGTAAACAGTATACACAACATGTTGTCGAAGGCTTTCATAGCTGGAATCACTGGGCTGCCCGGAAAACTCACACCAACCCAGTATAAATAATTAGGCATGGCCAATCCATGGTTTTAAAGTACTTACAAAATTAGGGGGCGCTGGTGTTTTGCTTCTCAAGTGTTTCTAAAGTTCTGGTGGTGAAAATTTCAGAACTCAAACAAGACTTTCAAAATTTTGTTATAAATAGCACTTCCTAATTGGTTCTGTCATAAAAATCGCCAATAACGAAGTAATAATGAAATTTTGAAAGTTTTCTTAGATTTCTGAAATTTTCATCACCAGAACTTTCACAACACTTTAGAAGCAAAGCACCAGCTTTAGAAACACTTTAGAAGCAAAGCACCAGTACCCTCTACGTGGGGTTGCCTTTGAAGACGGCCCGGAAGCTCCAATTAGTCCAACGGGCGGCAGCCATGGTATTAACAGGAGCAGGGCGCAGGGAGCATACAACTCCTCTGCTGTACCAGCTCCACTGGCTACCGATTAGCTACCGAGCCCAATTCAAAGTGCTGGTTTTGACCTTTAAAGCCCTAAACGGTTCTGGCCCTACATACCTATCCGAACGTATCTCGGCCTATCAGCCCACCAGGACCCTAAGATCTTCAGGAGAAGCCCTTCTCTCCATCCCACCTGCTTCACAAGTGCGGCTTGCGGGAACGAGAGATAGGGCCTTTTCTGTGGTGGCCCCCCGGCTTTGGAATGCCCTCCCTACTGAAATAAGATCAGCCACCTCGCTAATGGCATTTCGGAAAAAACTAAAAACTTGGACGTTCGAGCAAGTTTTCAACTAATTCTGATGTGATGATGTTTTGATCATGGACTAGCAATCAAGGATAACGAATTGGATTACGACTTTAACTATGAGATGTTCCGGTCTGTATTGGTGGCCCAATACTATGTATGTATATGTATGTATTTTTATATTCTATTTTTATTTTTAAAGTGAATATTGTATTTTTAAATATGTTGTAAACTGCAATGATTCGCCGCACAGGCTGAGATATTAGCGGTATACAAGTGTACCAAATAAATAAAAATAAATAAATAATAAATAAATAGTAACCATGGATTGCCCATGCCTATAAATAATCCTGGTGATAAAGGGATTATCTGCTCTTCACATGTATATACAAAAGAGATGATGCTATCAAGTCTGGGAGATCTCTGGAGGGATGTTTCTTAATGTCTCCGTGATATCCATTCTACTGGAGGTCACTGGGGGAAATGATGCCTTCACAGTTCATTTGATTTTAACTTTATATACTTCGGAATTAATATAACACACAATCCAAGTTATATTTATTTATCGTGTCAGGAGCAAACCAAACAGTTGCATTGCATTTTTAACAAACAA
This sequence comes from Anolis sagrei, assembly GCF_037176765.1. Lineage (NCBI taxonomy): Eukaryota > Metazoa > Chordata > Lepidosauria > Squamata > Anolidae > Anolis > Anolis sagrei. Next base: position 247,028,499 of record NC_090024.1, on the reverse strand, counting down.
ACACAAACAAAACACAAAGTTTGCAAGCTTTGTAGTTGATTAAATGTCCTTTGACCAGTAGCTGGCCCCTTGGAGTGCCTCTGGTGTTACTATAAGGTCCTCCATTGTGGTCTGTGGTTTGCTCTTCTCCACACTCACATGTCGTGGATTCCACTTTGTATTCCCATTTCTTAAGATTGGCTCTGCATCTCGTGGTGCCAGAGCGCAGTCTGTTCAGCGCCTTCCAAGTCGCCCAGTCCTCTGTGTGCCCAGGGGGAGTCTCTCATCTGGTATCAGCCATGGATTGAGGTTCTGGGTTTGAGCCTGCCACTTTTGGACTCTTGCTTGCTGAGGTGTTCCAGCGGGTGTCTCTGTAGATCTTAGAAAACTATTTCTTGATTTAAATCGTTGACGTGCTGGCTGATACCCAAACTAGAGATGAGCTAGAGATGTCACTGCCAAGTTATACATAAACATTCAATACATTCATTAAAGGGTTCGGTTCAGTTCCCTCACTTATTGCAGGTGTTACGTTCCAAGACGACCCGCGAAAATTGAAAAGCCACAAAATAAGGACACTATATATATATATATAGAGAGAGAGAGAGAGAGAGAGAGAGAGAGTGTTCTGAGGGTGAGGCAGAATCAAGGGGAAATTTAAAGGCATCATGCACCTTTTGTTTTGCTAGCTATCTCCGCTTTCCTTTGCAATCTCTCTTGATTGGCTGCCTCTCTCCCGAGGGGGACGGGGAGACCCTCTTCCACACTCCATCGTTGCCAGGAGGCGGGATCAGAATGCCGCTCTGGGCTACGGCAACCATTCATAAACTGGGAAGCCACTGGGAAGCAAAAACCCGCGAAACAGCGAGTCTGCGAAAAGCAAACCACAAAGTAGCAAGGGAACACTGTACTTATTTGTTTATTTAGTTCATGCATTTCTACCCTGCCGTTCTCCCCACTAAGGGGGATTCACACAAGCATCATTTATTTATTTATCATGTCAGGGGCAACCAGACCATTGTATTACATTTCTAACAGAACAAAACAAACAAACAGATTAAAAAAACCACAAAGTTTACAAGCTTGTTATTGTATTCAATGTCCTTTGACCAGTATCTGGCCCCTTGGAGTGCCTCTGGTGTTGCCACAAGAAGGTCCTCCATGGTGCATCATGTGGCAGGGCTCAGGTTGCATTGCAGCAGGTGGTCAGTGGTTTGCTCCTCTCCGCACTCGCATGTCGTGGATTCCACTTTGTGGCCCCATTTCTGAAGGTTGGCTCTGCATCTCGTGGTGCCAGAGCACAGTCTGTTCAGCACCTTCCAAGTCGCCCAGTCTTCCGTGTGCCCAGGGGGGAGTCTCTCATTGGGTATCAGCCATGGATTGAGGTTCTGGGTTTGAGCCTGCCACTTTTGGACTCTCGCTTGCTGAGGTGTTCCAGTGAGTGTCTCTGTAGATCTTAGAAAACTATTTCTTGATTTAAGTCGTTGATGTGCTGGCTGATACTCAAACAAGGGATGAGCTGGAGATGTCTCTGCCTTGGTCCTTTCACTATTGGCTGCTACTTCCCGGCGGATGTCAGGTGGTGCAATTTCTCCAGTGGTGTGGGGCGCAGACACCCCGTGATAATGCGGCATGTCTCATTAAGAGCCACATCCACTGTTTTAGTGTGGTGAGATGTGTTCCACAGTGGGCATGCATACTTAGCAGCAGAGTAGCACAACTCAAGAGCAGATGCCTTCACTGTGTCTGGTTGTGATCCCCAGGTTGTGCCAGTCAGGATGCAATGCAGTTGTTCTTGCAATCCTGCGGATGTCTTGCCATCCTGCGAGGAGGCTTCTCTCATGTCCCCCAAATATATAATTATAATATCATATTATCAGTAGTATTACATTACATTACAGTATATTATAAATATTTGTATATACAATATATTATACTGCATTATATTGATCATAATAATAAAACTAATACATTATATTATAACGGTTCTGGCCCCGCTTACCTCTCCGAACGCATCTCCGCCTATGAACCGACTAGAACATTAAGATCGTCTGGGGAGGCCCTGCTCTCGATCCCGCCTGCGTCACAGGTGCGCTTGGCGGGGACGAGAGACAGGGCCTTCTCAGTGGTGGCCCCTCGGCTATGGAATGCCTTGCCAGCAGACATCAGACAGGCACCTTCGTTGCTGGCGTTTCGGAGAATGGTCAAGACCTGGCTTTACGAACAAGCGTTTGGCTAAGCAATGCAACTAACTAAGGAAGACGGTAACTGAACATAGGAACGGCACAATGGCTATGAGAATGGATCTGACTTTAACGGAGGCGTTATATATGTTGTTTGTTGATTTGTCTGTCTGATGTTAATTGTTGTGGAGCGACGTTGTCGTCCCGGTTGTTGTATTGCTGTATTTTAATTACACTGTAAACCGCATTGAGTCGCCTGTCAAGGGCTGAAATATGCGGTATAAAAGTGAAGCAAATAAATAAATAAATAAATAAAATATTACATTCATCATAATTAAAAAAACTAATCATAACAATGCCCATAACTGTAATAACAATATTAGTATTAATAGTAACAGGAATAACAACCTCTGAGGATGCTTGCCATAGGTACAGGCGAAACGTCAGGAGAGAATGCTTCTGGAACATGGCTACACAGCTCGGAAAACACACAGCAACCCAAGAATAACAATGTTCAATATATTGGGGAGAAGGAGGCCCCATGGAGGGTGAGAGAAGGCCTGTTTTCCCGCCTGAAAGGAGCTGCTTCCTGAAGCAGGCGATACTCCAACACGCCCTCCGTTTCCGTTGCTGGGAATTGTAGTCCTCCTGGACTAGTAGCGGAGGTACTTGGATGGCAGAGAGCGCGGCGTGGAACTCGCTTTCCCAGCGTGCTTTGCGGGGAGGGAGGAAAAATTGCTGAGAGCTCGTGTGCGCATGCGTCTATGCTAGCCTCGTTTCCCGCCTAGGAGAAGCAGGCGGAACGAAGCGAGGAGGGAAAAATTGCTGGAGCTCATGTGCGCATGCGTCCAGGCTAGCCTCATTTCCCGCCTAGAAAGCGAAAGGAAAGCGAAAGGAAGCGAAGCCGCTACTGTTACTGGGAGTTGTAGTCCTACTAGCGGGCGGAGGCGACGCGCTTGGATGAGAGAGAGCGCAACAAAGGACTCATCCCCCAGCGTGCTTCGCGGGGGAAAAAAAATGGCTAAGGGAGTCTGAGTACGCATGCGCGCTCATTTCCCGCCTAGGAGAAGCAGGTGCTGAGGGGAGACTGAAGGAAGCGAGGCCGCTCCCCTTGCTGGGAGTTGTAGTCCTATTAGCGGGCGGAGGCGACGCGCTTGGATGAGAGAGAGCGCAAGGAAGAACTCATCCCCCAGCGTGCTTCGCGTGGGAAAAATTGCTAAAGGAGTCTGAGTGCGCATGCGTGCTCGCATTTTGGCCTAGTTTCCCGCCTAGAAGCAGGCGGGCGTGCTGAGGGGAAGGAGTAAAGAAGGAAGGCCTCTCTCTCTGTGTCTCCAGCCGGCCATGGCGCCTCCCTCGTCGCCCTCCTCGTCCTCCTCTCCGTCCTCCACGTCGCCCTTCTCTTCCCCGTCAGCGCCCCCGAGGAGCCGCAACCTCCGCCAGGCTTTGCGGCCTACTCCATCCCCGGCCTCGATTGGGCCTCCAGGCGGCCTGGCTTCCTCCTCCGACGGGGAGGACGACTCCGGGAGCGACTTCGAGGCCACGCTGCGCCTCAGGCCCAAGAAGAGGGCGCCCCGCTCCACCGCCAACGCCGCCCCGGTAAAAAGCAAGGCCCAAGGGATATTTATTTGTATCGTCGAAGGCTTAGATGTGCCTGGTTAACACCTCTCAACAAAAGATTCCCCCAGGCTCAGCCAGGCCTTCTATTGCTAACGAAAGTGGTCAGTTGAAACATTCACACCTAGCTCCAGCAGACAAGAGTCCTTTGTCCCACCCTGGTCATCATTCCACAGATATATAAACCCTTTTTCCTACTACCAACAGACCTCACGACCTCTGAGGATGCTTCCCATAGATGCAGGCGAAACGTCAGGAGAAAATGCCTCTAGAACATGGCCATATAGCCTGAAAAAACCTACAACAATCCATTCCCACCTAGCTCCAGCAGACAAGAGTCCTTTGTCCCACCCTGGTCATTATTCCACAGATATATAAACCCTTTTTCCAAGTTCCAACAGACCTCACGACCTCTGAGGATGCTTGCCATAGATGCAAGTGAAACGTCAGGAGAAAATGCCTCTAGAACATGGCCATATAGCCTGAAAAAAACCCCACAAGAACTTAGGATATTTATTTATTTATCGTGTTTATCTCTCAACAAAAAAATTATTTATCTCTCAACAAAATTTTCCCCCAGGCTCAGCCAGGCCTTCTATTGCTAATGAAGGTGGTCAGTTAAAACATTCCCACCTAGCTCCAGCAGACAAGAGTCCTTTGCCCCACCCTGGTCATTCCACATATATATAAACCCTTTTTCCAAGTTCCAACAGACCTCACTACCTCTGAGGATGCTTGCCATAGATGCAGGCGAAACGTCAGGAGAAAATGCCTCTAGAACATGGCCATATAGCCCGAAAAAACCCCCACAAGAACCTAGGATATTTATTTATTTATCGTGTCAGGGGCAACCAGACAATTAGAATCCAAGAGTTGGAAGAGACCTGGGCCATAATCCAGTCCAACCCCATTCTGCCAAGAAGCAGGAATATTGCATTCAAATCACCCCTGACAGATGGCCATCCAGCCTCTGTTTAAAAGCCTCCAAAGAAGGAGCCTCCACCATACTCCCTCCTGGGCAGAGAGTTCCACTGCTGAACGGCTCTCACAGTCAGGAAGTCCTTCCTCATGTTCAGATGGAATCTCCTCTCTTGTAGTTTGAAGCCATTGTTCCATTGCGTCCTAGTCTCCAAGGAAGCAGAAAGGAAGCTTGCTCCCTCCTCCTCCTCCCTGTGGCTTCCTCTCACATATTTAGACATGGCCCTCATCATGTCTCCTCTCATCCTTCTCTTCTTCAGGCTAAACATGCCCAGCTCCTTAAGCCGCTTCTCATAGGGCTTGTTCTCCAGACCCTTCATCATTTTAGTTGCCCTCCTCTGGACACATTCCAGCTTGTCAACATCTCTCTTGAATTGTGGTGCCCAGAATTGGACGCAATATTCCAGGTGTGGTCTAACCAAAGCAGAATAGAGGGGTAGCATGACTTCCTTAGATCTAGACACTAGGCTCCTCTTGATGCAGGCCAAAATCCCATTGGCTTTTTTTGCCGCCACATCACATTGTTGGCTCATGTTTAACTTGTTCTCCACGAGGACTCCAAGATATCTATAAATGATTGTAAACATGTAATTGTCGTATTATAATGTGCCTCAGTATAGATAACAGTTTAAGTAACTCTCATAGTACATACAGGACACACTTTAATAGTGCAACAAACACAATATATAAGATTTACAAAATAATTACATAGGTCAAATAGACCAATTTCGGTATGCCCATAAAGTTTTCAACAAATATTCACAAGGTGTTCCACAAACTTGGGAATATAGTTCACTTTGAATACAGTTTGTGTTGTGTTCAGCAAACTTGGGAATACACCATAGTGTTCCAAACTTAGGAATACACACACACTTGGGAATAAAGTTCACGTTAAATACATCAAACTTGGAAACAATTCGCATTGTGTTCAGCAAACTTAGGAATACACAACAAGGTTCCCCGGGTGTTTTGTGTTTTTGTTTCCACAGTAGATTCTTCATCAGGTTTCTTGGGGGTTGTTTCATTCAATCAAATGTAATAGTCACTTCTGTGGTTTTTTACAAACTAAAAGAGGACAATGGAGTGTATATATCTCTGGAATGTCCAGAGTGGGAGAAAGAACTCTTTGTCTGTTGGAGATAGGTGTAAATGTTCCAATTGGCCATCTTGATTAGCATGTAATGGCCTCGCAGCTTCAAGATCTGTCTTCTTACTCCCTGGGGAAATCTTTTGTTGGGTAGTGTTAGCTGGCCCTGATTGATTCTTGTCTGGAATACCCCTGTTTTGAGTGTTCTTCATTTACTTGTCGTGATTTTAGAGTTTTTAAATACTAGAGCCCCTGTGACGCAGTGGATTAAACCGCTGAGCTTCTGATCAAAAGGTCGCAGGTTAGAATCCGGGGAGCGGTGTGATCTCCCACTGATACCCCCTACTTCTGCCAACCTAGCAGTTTGAAAACATGCAAATGTGAGTAGATTAATAGGTACCGCCTTGGTGGGAAGGTAGTGACACTTCATGCAGTCATGCTGGCCACATGACTTTGAAGGTGTCTATGGACAACGCTGGCTCTTCAGCTTAGAAAATGAGCACCACCCCCCAGAGTCGGACACAACTAGACTTAATGTCAGGGGAAAACCTTTATGTTTACCTAATACTGGCAGCCAGATTTTGTTCATTTTCATGGATTTTCCCTTTCTGTTGGAATTCTCCACATGCTGTTGGATTTCAGTGGCTTCTCTGTGTAGTTGTGACATGGTAGTTGTGGTCCAGCATTTCTGTGTTCTCCAATAATATGCTTCGTACTTTGCCTGGAAACTCATGGGCATCTAATGAAGTGACTAGTATTGGGGGAGGGAAATATGCTCATTCCTGGATGTTCCTCTGACCAGTATGACTGCCATTTTTTAATATTTTTTTATTTGTTTTAAGTAAACATACATTTCAAAGTGTTTGTTGCATACAGTGCAATACTTTCTATCAATGTTCCATAATCATTTATCTGATAATATATTTCCATTAAGGGGTCACAGTCTACTATCTAAATCTATATAAATAAAAATGTAATGTACGTTTGTGGGATTAACAGAACTCAAAAACCACTGGGGGAATTGACACCAAATTTGGACCCAAGACACCTAACAACCCAATGTATGTTCTTCACTCATAAAAACACTGAAAAACACAGCAGAAGGGACTTAAAAAGTCCCAAAAAGCTAAATGATGAAAACCTAAATGACAATACAGAAAAAAGAGAATGAAGAGGGAGGGAAGGGGAGAAAGAAAGGAAAGAAAGAGGGAGGGAAAGAAAGAAGGAAAGGGAGAAGGAAGGAAGGAAAGAGGTAGAGAAGGAAGAAAGGACAGAAAGGGAGGGAAAGAAAAAGGGGGCAGGAAGGAAAGTTAGAGAAGGAAGGAGAGAAGGAAAAAATGAAGGAAAGAGGGAGCAAAGGAAGGGGGGAAGATGTAGAGAAAGAGGGAGAAAAGGAAAGAGAGACAGCAGGAGAGAAAGAAAAAGGGAGAAGGAAGGAAAGAGATAGAGAAGGAAGGAAAAAGAAGGAAATTTAGGAAAGGGAGTGAAGGAAGGAGAGAAAGAGGGAAGGTTGGTCACAGCAATGCTTGGCGGTTACAGCTAGTAATACACATAAAAATATCATAGATTCTTACTTTACATCCGCTTCTTCCTTGTCTACAATCTTATAGGATCCTCTATATACGTTTTCAGTTTAATTTTACATTAAGGTGTTGAATCATTGGTTGCCATTCATTAACAAAGTTATCTAATAGTTCTCCTCGTAATAATACAGTTATTTTGTCCATTATCAGCATATCTATAATATATTTTTCCCATTCTTCTAAAGGAGGTATCTCTAGGGTTTTCCAATATGTAGCATATACTATTCGAGCTGCCACTGTTGTATAAAACAAAAAATTTCCAAATTTTCTTTCTAATTCTTCCTCGGGCATAATCAAAAGGTACATTTGAGGTGTCATTTTGAAATTTGTGTTTAACATTTTTTCAAGATATACATGGATCTGTTTCCAGTATTTTTTTACTTTGCTGCAAGTCCACCATGTGTGGTAGAATGTACCCTTTTCTTTCCCACTCAATGTACGGCATCACATATCAGGATTCCATCCTGAGGTGACCAGTGCCCCACCATCTTTAGGTTCTCTGATTCTAGGAAGGAGCAGGCACAGTTGGTGCATCAGTATAAGGCAAGGGGAAATATGTAGGGGAGGGGACCCCAGGAGTGAGAAACTAATCTCCCTCCACCCCTCAGGCGGCAAAGAGACCCCGGAGAAGAAGGACTGCCCCAGAGGAGGAGGATAAGGGTTCTCGGAAGCACCCCAAAGGAGGAGCAAGAGGAGAAGAAGAGGCAACAGGAGGGAGCCTCTTCCAGGCGGTATCCTCAGGGAAGAGTGCTGCAGAGGTGAGCAGGTGCAGACAGAATGGGGGTCCTGTGGGGCCTTTCCCTTCTGGAGGCTTTAGGGTGAAGAAGGGCCCTTGGCAGAGATCCGTGGAGCTCAAGGGGTCCTACTACTTGTCCACATGAAGGGGTCACTTTAGTGCGCCTTTACTGTTGCTTTGGTTCTCTGTTTTGGAGGGAAGAAGCAGAGTACAAATAACGACAGCAACAACCCTTTGTGAAGGGCACCGGGATTGTGGCGCAGCTGGCTGAGTGTTAGCTGCATTAAGATCATTCCGACCAAAAGGTCATGAGTTCGAAGCCAGCCCGGGTTGGTGTGGGTTTCCAACCAGTTGTGTAGCCTGTTGTCGACCTTTGCAACCCAAAAGACAGTTGCATCTGTCAAGTAGGAAAATAAGGTACCACCTTAAAGTGTGGGGAGGCTAAATTAACTAATTTATGAGGCCATAAAAAAAGACTCCAGCAAAAGCATGCGGGGAATGCAGAAGTACTTCATCAGTGTCGCAGATGGATGATGAAAGTGACAGCTCCCCTGGCGGCCAGAAAAAGTTAAATAGTCTCTGTTTATGTCTGTATATGTTGTATACAGGAGGCTGGGGAATGGCCAAATGGGGTCAGGTGGGGGCCAGAGCCCTTGCCTTGCTCCTTTCTGGCGAGTCATATCTGCACCTCGCTCACCCCTTCCGTCCCTTCTTTCCCAGTCTGTGGTGGATGACTGGTTGGATGGCTACAAGCAAGACAAGGAGGCTGGGTTCCTGGAGCTGGTCAACTTCTTGGTGCAGTCATGTGGCTGCAAAGGTGGGTTTCTGGAGGAGCGTGGGTGCATGTCCCCTCGACCACCGCAGGCTGCCTAGCTATGGGTTTGCAGCCTCCAAAGGGTTTGCATGGTGGGTTGTGTTTCTCTCAAGATGCCTCTGACACTGGGAAGAGCTTCCCGACATCAAAGGGCTGTTCAGATACATTGGAATTGGCCGCTGCCTGGGAGTCCATTGAAGTTTCCTTCTCTGGAGGCATTTAAGGGGGGGCATTGGTTTAGAGCAGATTGTGTGGGTTGGAGTGGATGGCCTTTGGGGTCCCTTCCACCTTTGTGGTTCTGTGGACTGGCATTTGCCCTTCCCTCCCTCCCTCATTGTCAGGTACGGTGACTTTGGAGATGCTCAGAGGCCTTCAGAATTCGGAGATCATCCAGCGGCTGACGGAATCCTTTGATGAGGTAAGAGGTTTGATGTAGAGTCCGGCGAGATCCCATCAGGGCAACTTAGCTGTGTTTCTGAGGAGAGACGCAGAGGTACTCGCTGGACTCCTTATCTGGACCTTCTCCTTCCTTGGCAGGAGTCGGCTGAGTACCCGCTGTCCCTGAACAGCCCTGCCTGGCGGCGCTTCCGGGTGGGCTTCTGTGAGCTGATCGCAGTCCTGGTGCGCCGGGCCCAGCATGGCGTGATCTACGACGAGTACCTGATGGACAGCCTTGTGGCCCTGCTGACTGGCATGTCTGATTCACAAGTGCGCGCTTTCCGCCACACCAGCACCTTGGCAGGTGAGGAAGCGGGTGGGTAGTTGGATGAGGGAAGGGGATGGGACTCTCCTGGAAGAGATGTGCAAGGGCACCTTGACCTTTCCTCCAGCCATGAAGCTAATGACAGCCCTGGTGCACGTGGCCCTGAGCGTCAGCGTGCAGAAAGACAACCGTCAGCGGCAGTACGAGGCTGAGCGGGCCAAGGGACTCAACCGCAGGGCCACAGAGAAAATGGAAGAGCTGCTGGAGCAGCGCAGAGAGGTGAGTTCGCCTCGTTCTGCACCTGGGGGAGGAAATTACACAGAACATTAGGGAGAGAGACATCATCCCATGTTGAATCAGAATCACAGAAGGGAAACCCCCATGATTTCATGGGCAAAAGATTTAGGGAGAAGCATAGATTTTGACATCTGGGAAAACCTGTGGAACAATGGATTTAAATTTACAGTGGCAGCTTCAATTAGAGATAACGTATACAAAATGTTCTACAGATGCTACATAACTCCAGACCTCCTAGCCAAAATGGACAACTCACAAACAGGTTCCTGTTGGAGGTGCAAAAGAAAGAAAGGGACTTTCTTTCACGTATGGTGGTTGTGCGAACTGGTGCAGATCTATTGGAAAAGAATAATAAAGGAAACAAAATGATTTACAACAAAGTAAAAAAAGAACCCAGGGATGTGCCTATTAGGGATATTCAGAGATAGCTTAGAACAGCCAGAGAGAGAAATTTGTTTGTACAGCTTTGCGGCTGCACGCATTACAATTGCCAAAGATTGGAAAGGGGAGAAAACATTAAGCATCAAAGATTGGAAGGATAAACTGTGGGATTATGCACAGATGGCTAAGATTTCTAGCAATTTGAAATATGAAAATAATGAAATATTTGAAAGAAACTGGAAGCTGGCCTTAGCATACTTGACGGGAGAGCTAAAGAAATAAAAACAAGAGGAATTTATTGTATTAGTATAGAGGGTTAAATAAGTTGCGCATAAATCCTGCATGGATTAGTGACGGAAGTCAAGGTGGTGGGTAGCACTGGGGTGGGTGGAGGGGTAACTGCTTGGAGGGCTGTTTGTGTATGGGCGTCTGTTTGTGTAGGTGTATATTTTTGCAACATATATGGTTGGTGTATTATTTCTTTGAAATAAAAATTATAATAAAAAAAAACAGAAGGGAAACCCAAGGGCCATCCAGTCCAACCCCATTCTTCCAGGAAGGAAAAACACAATCAAAGCACCTCTGACAGATGGCTATCCAGCCTCTGTTTATAAGCTCTGAGGCAGAGTGTTCCACTCTTCTTCTGCTCATGAAGTTCTTCCTAATGTTCAGATGGAATATTCTTTACAGACTTTGAACCCGTGGATCGATTGATTCCCAGTCTCTAGGGCAAAAAGAAAGGAAGCCTGCACCCTCTTCTGTATGACATCCTTTCAGATAATTAAACATGCCTCTCATGTCTCCTCTTAGAATCATAGAATCATAGAATCAAAGAGTTGGAAGAGACCTCATGGGCCATCCAGTCCAACCCCATTCTGCCAAGAAGCAGGAATATTGCATTCAAATCATCCCTGACAGATGGCCATCCATCTGCTTAAAAGCTTCCAAAGAAGGAGCTTCCACCACACTCCGGGGCAGAGAGTTCCACTGCTGAACGGCTCTCACAGTCAGGAAGTTCTTCCTAATGTTCAGATGGAATCTCCTCTCTTGTAGTTTGAAGCCATTGTTCCATTGCGTCCTAGTCTCCAAGGAAGCAGAAAACAAGCTTGCTCCCTCCTCCTCCCTGTGGCTTCCTCTCACATATTTATACATGGCTATCATATCTCCTCTCATAGCCATGTATAAATACAGCCTCCTGTTCTGTAGGATAAACAGTCTCCCGGGGCAGTTTGCTCTGCTTCCAGGAATCCCTTGTCCTGTTTCTTTGTGGCACCTTGTGTTTTGGGGCTTCTTTCTCCAGGGACTTTACCCAACTACCTAAGGGATGGTGGGCGGATCCCTTGCCCCTGTCTATCTCTGGGACGTGCTTCTGTTGGTGTGCTAGTAGCACGAGGGGCATAACCTGCAACCATACCTCGTGAAGTTGGATCTGGCCAGGATGGTCCATGCCTTAGTCACCTCCAGATTGGATTACTGCAATGCACTCTATGTGGGGCTGCCCTTGAAGACGGCCCAGAAATTTCAGTTGGTCCAACGGGCGGCAGCCAGGTTACTAACTGGAGCGACTTACAGGGAGTGGTCTACCCCCTGTTTAAGGAGCACCATTGGCTGTCATTCATTTTCCAGTCCCATTTCAAAGCCCTGAACAGTTTGGGACCCGCCTACCTGCGTGACTGCATTTCTGTGTACGAACCCACATGATCTCTTCGATCATCTGGAGAGGCCCTGCTCTCACTCCCGCCCCCTTCGCAGGCGCGATTGGTGGGGACGAGGGAGAGGGCCTTCTCTATGGGCCTTCTCACTCCCTAAAGATATCAGGCAAGCACCCACTTTGGCATTCCTTAGGAGGAGCTTGAAAACGTGGCTGTTCCAGTGTTCCTTCCCTGAATGAAGGAAATAATGCCCGATCTGACCCATTTCCTTCTATACGTCCTCTGAAGCACTTTATCTATCCGTTGGATTGATCCCCCATATCACTCTTTAAAACCCCCATGCCTAGACATACCCTACTCTGTACACGCCCAGGGTTTTTAAATTTTAATCTAATTCTGGCCCTGCCATAATGTTTTTAAATATTTTGTGTGTTATTGCAATTCTATTATTTGTATTGTTTTATCATTATCACATTATCGCATTATCACATTATCACGGGGTGCCTGCGCCCTACACCACTGGAGAAATTACACTGTTTAGCCAGTATTGCACCACCTGACATCCGCTGGGAAGTTGCAGCCAATAGTGAAAGGACCAAGGCAGAGGCATCTCCAGCTCATCCCCTGTTTGGGTATCAGCCAGCACGTCAACGACTTAAATCTAGAAATAGTTTTCTAAGATCTACAGAGACACTCACTGGAACACCTCAGCAAGCGAGAGTCCAAAAGTGGCAGGCTTAAACCCAGAACCTCAACCAATGGCTGATACCAAATGAGAGACTCCCCCCGGGCACACAGAAAACTGGGCGACTTGGAAGGCATCCAGTCCAGACTGCGCTCTGGCACTACGAGATGCAGAGCCAACCTCAAGAAATGGGGCCACAAAGTGGAATCCACGACATGTGAGTGTGGAGAGGAGCAAACCACTGACCACCTGCTGCAATGCACCCTGAGCCCTGCCACATGCACAATAGAGGACCTTCTTGCAGCAACACCAGAGGCACTCCAAGGGGACAGATACTGGTCAAAGGACATTTAATCCACTACCAAGCTTGCAAACTTTGTGTTTTGTCTGTTTGTTTGTTTCTGTTTAAAATGTAATACAAATGTCTGGTTGCTGATGACACGATAAATAAATAAATAAATATTGTTGTATTTGCTTGCTTGCTTGTGGTTGTATTGTTGCGTTGTATTTGATGGGATTGGCCTCATGTAAACCGCCCCGAATCCCTTTGGGGAGATGGTGGTGGGGTTTAAATAACGTTTTTTAAAATTATTATTATTATTATTACCTCTTTCCCATCATGTTTTCCCAGTTCCAACAAAAACAGGAAGAGCTTGAGAGCTTGATGAACGCCATCTTCAAGGGAGTCTTTGTCCATCGCTACCGGTGAGCAGGCCGAGGGCAAAGTGCGGGTAGAGAAGGGGGCAAAGCCATAACCTCCCCCACCACTTTTTTTTAGCATTCTTACTATTGTTAGTAGCATAAATGCAAAGAAAGAAAATGGGATTAGAAAATCTGTGCTTATACCTCAATGTAAGTTAACCATGTATCTTAGAAGGCATTTATTTGAAGTAGAAACCTTTTAGCCACCCTAGTTGGCTGTAAAACTCCATATGGCAGTGACATTATGTAATACTGTTCGTGTATTTACCTATAGTAAAGTACTTCTAACCAAGAAGGAGCGACCACTGAGTATCCCTATCTAGTGCATATATTACCGTATATACTCGAGTATAAGCTGACCTGAATATAAGCTGAGGCACCTAATTTTACCACAAAAACTGGGAAAATGTATTGACTCGAGTGTAAGTCGAGGGTGGGAAATGTAGCAGCTACTGGTAGATTTCAAAGTAAAAATAGATACCAATAAAATTACATTAATTGAGGCATCAGTAGCTTGAATGTTTTTGAATATTTACATAAAACTGTAATTTAAGGTAAGACTGCCCAACTCTGATTCAGCCATTATTCTAACATTCAGAGTAAATGTGCTTACGTATCCTTCCAATAATAATAGAGTAAAATAATAAATGTAATAAAAATAATAATGAGTAAAATAATGTAAAAGTAATAATAATAAAGTAACATGATAAATATAATAATAATAATAGGGTAAAATAATAAATGCAATAAAAGTAACAATAACAGAGACATTATTAATGTATCCCAATAATAATAATAATAATAATAATAATAATAATAATAATAGAGTAAAATAATAATGAGTAAAATAATGTAAATGTAATAATAATAAAGTAACATAATAAATATAATAATAATAATAAGGTAAAATAATAAATGCAATAAAAGTAATAATAACAGAGACATTATTAATGTATCCCAATAATAATAATAATAATAATAATAATAGAGTAAAATAATAAATGTAATAAAAATAATAATGAGTAAAATAATGTAAATGTAATAATAATAAAGTAACATAATAAATATAATAATAATAATAAGGTAAAATAATAAATGCAATAAAAGTAAGAATAACAGAGACATTATTAATGTATCCCAATAATAATAATAATAATAATAATAATAATAGAGTAAAATAATAATGAGTAAAATAATGTAAATGTAATAATAATAAAGTAACATAATAAATATAATAATAATAATAAGGTAAAATAATAAATGCAATAAAAGTAATAATAACAGAGACATTATTAATGTATCCCAATAATAATAATAATAATAATAATAATAATAATAATAATAGAGTAAAATAATAAATGAAATAAAAATAATAATGAATAAAATAATGTAAATGTAATAATAATAAAGTAACATAATAAATATAATAATAATAATAGGGTAAAATAATAAATGCAATAAAAGTAACAATAACAGAGACATTATTAATGTATCCCAATAATAATAATAATAATAATAATAATAATAATAGAGTAAAATAATAAATGTAATAAAAATAATAAGTAAAATAATGTAAATGTAATAATAATAAAGTAACAATAAATATAATAATAATAGGGTAAAATACTAAATGCAATAAAAATAATAATAGCAGAGTAAAATAATAAATAACTTTGACTCAAGTATAAGCCGAGGGTGGGAAATGCAGCAGCTCCTGGTAAATTTCAAAGTAAAAAATAGATAGCAGTAAAATTACATTAATTGAGGCGTCAGTAGGTTGAATGTTTTTGAATATTTACATAAAACTATAATTTAAGGCAAGACTGCCCAACTCTGATTCAACCATTATAACATTATTCAGTGTAAATGTGCTTATGTATCTTTCCAATAGTAATAAAATAATAAATGTAATAAAAATAATAATGAGTAAAATAATGTAAAAGTAATAATAATAAAGTAACATAATAAATATAATAATAGGGTAAAATAATAAATGCAATAAAAGTAATAATAACAGGCGCATTATTAATGTATCCCAATAATAATAATAATAATAATAATGTATAATAAATGTAATAAAATAATAATGAGTAAAATAATGTAAATGTAATAATAAAGTAACATAATAAATACAATAATAATAGGGTAAAATAATAAATGCAATAAAAGTAATAATAACAGAGACATTATTCGTGTATCCCAATAATAATAATAATAATAATAATAATAATAGAGTAAAATAATAAATGTAATAAAAATAATAATGAGTAAAATAATGTAAATGTAATAATAATAAAGTAACATGATAAATATAATAATAATAATAGGGTAAAATAATACATGCAATAAAAGTAATAATAAAAGACATTATTCATGTATCCCAATAATAATAATAATAATAATAATAATAATAGAGTAAAATAATAAATGTAATAAAAATAATAATGAGTAAAATAATGTAAATGTAATAATAATAAAGTAACAATAAATATAATAATAATAGGGTAAAATAATAAATGCAATAAAAGTAATAACAGAGATATTATTCATGTATCCCAATAATAATAATAATAATAATAATAATAATAATAATAATAGAGTAAAATAATAAATGGAATAAAAATGAGTAAAATAATGTAAATGTAATAATAATAAAGTAACATAATAAATATAATAATAATAGGGTAAAATAATAACTGCAATAAAATTAATAATAACAGAGTAAAATAATAAATAACTTTGACTCAAGTATAAGCCGAAGGTGGGAAATGCAGCAGCTACTGGTAAATTTCAAAGTAAAAATAGATACCAATAAAATAGGGTAAAATAATAAATGCAATAAAAGTAATAACAGAGATATTATTCATGTATCCCAATAATAATAATAATAATAATAATAATAATAATAGAGTAAAATAATAAATGGAATAAAAATGAGTAAAATAATGTAAATGTAATAATAATAAAGTAACATAATAAATATAATAATAATAGGGTAAAATAATAACTGCAATAAAATTAATAATAACAGAGTAAAATAATAAATAACTTTGACTCAAGTATAAGCTGAAGGTGGGAAATGCAGCAGCTACTGGTAAATTTCAAAGTAAAAATAGATACCAATAAAATTACATTAGTTGAGGTATCAGTAGGTTCAATGTTTTTGAATATTTACATAAAACTATAAGGTAAGACTGCTCAACTCTGATTCAACCATTATTCTAACTTTCAGTGTAAATGTGCTTATGTATCCTTCCAATAATAATAGTAAAATAATAAATGTTATAAAAAGAATGAGTAAAATAATTTAATATAATAATAACAATAGACTAAAATAATAAATGTAATAATAATAATAACAGAGTAAAATAGTAAATGTAATAATAATAAAGTAAAATAATATATGCAATAAAAGTAATAATAACAGAGTAAAATAATAAATAACTTTTGACTCAAGTATAAGCCGAGGGTGGGAAATGCAGCCGCTACTGGTAAATTTCAAAGTAAAAATAGATACCAATAAAATTACATTAGTTGAGGTATCAGTAGGTTCAGTGTTTTTGAATATTTACATAAAACTATAATTTAAGGTAAGCCTGCCCAACTCTGATTCAATATAATAAATGTAATAAAAATAATGAGTAAAATAACTTAATGTAACAACAATAATAAAGTAAAATAATAAATGTAATAATAATAATAATAATAATAATGAGTAAAATACTGTAAATGTAATAACAATAGACTAAAATAATAAATGTAACAATAATAAAAAAGTAAAATAATAAATGTAATAAGAATAATAATGAGTAAAATAATTTAATGTAATAGTAACAATAGACTAAAATAATAAATGTAATAATAATAAAAAAGGAAAATAATAAATGTAATGATAATAATACAGTAAAATAATAAATGTAATAATAATAATAACAGAGTCAAATAATAAATAACTTTGACGAGTATAAGCTGAGGGGGGCTTATTCATCCTTAAAAAAAAGGCTGAAAAATTCGGCTTATACTCAAGTATATACGGTACATCAGCCCACTCTGCGTTGAAGTATCCGGGGCTTCCTATGATTAGGTGTTGCTCAATACACATGAAATAACAGGGTTCTTTCAGCAGAAGAAAGCATCTTTTTAGATCTAGGATATTTTAGACAGCAAGTTTAGGGCAGTGTGCCATTGGTTGGCTTCCAAAAGATCCTCCAACTCTGTATCCCACTCAGTTCTGCCCTCACCAGCATCGTATCCAGTGTTTCAGACATAAAAGTTATAAGCTATACTTCTTGGGTGTTGTACTTAAGTGTGAGAAAGGAAAATCTGGCCCATGTTGAGATGCCTGAGGGGAACTGGTATGCTTGGCCTAATCCCTCCTTGTTATTTGCTGGCGAAGCGACCTGGTCCCTGAAATCCGTGCCATTTGCATTGAGGAGATGGGCCAGTGGATGCAGCACTACAGCACCTCCTTCCTGACGGATGGCTACCTCAAGTACATTGGCTGGACGCTGCATGACAAGGTGGGGAGCAGGTGGGAGAGGGGGGTGGCGGCAGTGGGGTCGTTCCACATCACAGAGGCTCTGCTCACAGATGAGAAGCAGCTCAGGGCCCCCAGGATAGGCTGGGGCTTCTTGTGTTCAACCCCCCTGGATGGACAAGACTCTGGCCCCTTCAAGCCTAGTGTGGATGACTTACTCTGAGGCGATGTTGGGGCTCTTTCTCTCTTGCCAAATGGGCAAGAGGGGATGATTTTGGGGGGGGGGGGCAAAACAGACAGGCCACAACAGCTGGACTTCCCTCTGTGCAGCAGGATATGCTTCTGATTCCTTGGAGCATGCTCCCTGACATTTTGCTGGTCATGTTTGTGGTTTTGCTACCAAGTAACCCCAGGGCCATTTTGGAAAGAGGGATTAGGATGCAAAATGGGAAATTAGGAAATTTGGGCTCCTGAGCTGCAGGCCTGATCTGCGAAGTGAAGTAAACTGATAGGGGAGTGAGGCCCTTTTGATTCTAGCCCCTGTGAAACTCCTCTTTCAGAGCAGTTACAGAACAGGTCCCAGTCCTGAGCTATGAGCAAGTTGGCTGGGGCTCTTTCCCATCTTTGGCCTTGCTCATCCCTTCAGAAGGTGCTCTGGGAACGAGCAGCGACTGTCTGCAGGTCTCTCCTTTCCCAGGCTCTCCCTATTATTCCTTGCAGCAAGGGGAGGTCCGCCTCAAGTGCCTGCTGGCTCTGCAAGGGCTCTACCGCAGCCAGGAGACAGCGGCCGGGATGGAGCTCTTCACCAGTCGCTTCAAGGTGAGAGGCATTGGATGAGCACTGGGCTTCTCGTGCATTTTGCTCAGAATAAATGTGGTGAGGGGCTTGTGAAGTGACTTCGTGGAGGTAGGCCACCCTATTCCTATTGCCACAGCCTTTTGTGGCATCCTCCTGCTCACAAGGGTTTCCTGGTCCATCCAGAGGGCCATACTGGTCTGGCTATTGCCCAAAGGTAAAGATAAAAGGTTTCCCCTGATATGAATGACTTAAAGCATAGGTTTTTTAAATTACAAGGACATCAGACAAACCCCAACATTGGCAGTCTTTAGGAAGAGCCTGAAGAACTGGCTGTTCCAGTGTGCCTTCCCAGAATAGGAAACTCATAGCATCATGTCCCAATTGCACCTTGTTAGAGATTTAGGATTGTCTGCACATTGCACCTACCTCCAAAAACCTCTACGTTTCACCTGTCATGTCCAGCACTTTTTAAATTTGTCCATTACATTTGGCTCTGCCTTGGGTTTTAAATGCGTCATGGTGTCATTGTTTTTAGTGTTTTATTGTTTGCTTGATGTTTTATTATTTGCTTTATGAGTTTTACTGTTGTATTCTTATGCTGTTGTTTTGTTGGTGGCCTTGGTATAAATAATAATAATAATAATAATAATAATAATAATAATAATAATAATAATGATTTCCAGTGTGAGAGGGTATATCAGATTACAGAAAAACATTTAGACAAAGAATGGCATTAGACATACAGATTCCATGCATCTACATTAGATTCACAATTGCATGGCTAACAAACAAAGGAGAATTACATTTTCAATCACCATTCACACACATGTACATACATTAATCGTCATGCATCCAAATATTACCATATCATTTTCTCCCTCCTTGGAGAAGCACCTCTTAGGCCAGGCCCTGCTCTGCAGCCTGCCAACGCATAGTTCCAAAATTTCCATAACACCAAAACTTCAAAACGCCAAGATGCCAAAACTTCTTTCCCTAAGAACAATGACAAGGACCAGATCTCTGTTTTCCATACAGCAGAACCTGACTCCCTGCACAAAATCTAAGACTCCAAAAGCACACTTCTTCCTCTTCCCTTGAGAAAGAAGCCCCAAAGTGTCCAGAATCATGCTTTCCCAGAGCATATCTGCCACTCTCCGAATACACCATCTCTCTCCTTCCCATGGAGCAGAGCATGGCGGGTGGAACAGACTCCTCAGGTCTGCCATCTGAGCATTATTAGAGTCTTTTATAGGAATATTCTGTTGATGTCATCCCAAAGTTGTAAATTAATGATAGACGTCTACCATCCTGGCTCCATCTCAGTTTCCTGGTCAGATGTTGGCTCTTCTTGATTGGTGTTGACAAACACAAGGCTTGTATTGATTTCCTTCTTAATGTAAGGAGTGTTGCAAACATTTCCTTAACTTGAAAGAACCATTGTCACAGTTCTTATCAGAGTTTACTTTTCCGTTCTTATTAGCAACTTTTAATTACAGTCCAGCAAGCAGGAAGTTATTGCAGGCCTTAATATTTTCCTGGTGTTTCCAAAATTATTAACTCCATCCATACACCCTTCCATTCATGCCATATATCATATTAAATTCACATTTATCACATCTGCATATTGAATTTCTTGTGACAACATTAAATCTAGTTGAGTCTGATTCTGTGGGGTGGGGCCGATCTCCATTTCTAAGCCGAAGAACCAGCGTTGTCCGTAGACACCTCGAAGGTCATGTGGCCACCCTGACTGCATGGGGTGCTGTTACCTTCCTGAAGAAGCAGTACCTATTGATCTACTCACATTTGCATGTTTTTGAACTGCTAGGTTGGCAGAATCTGGGGCTAATAGTGGGAGCTCACCCCACTCCCTGGATTCAAACTGCCAACCTTTCGGTCAGCAAGTTCAGCATCTCAGTGGTTTAACCCGCTGTACTACCAGGGGTTGCCGAAAGCCTAGTCAAAAGAAATCCAGGAGGGAATGCTGTGTGGGAGATGGAGGCAGGGAGCTTGCCAACCTGATCTTGTGGGGAGAAGGGCGGGGTAGAAATGTAATAAATAAATACATAAATCTTGGGACCAAAGGCAAAAGGAAAGCCATAAAGCTTTGTGGGGCCTGTCAGGATGTGGCCTGGCCTCATAAAGAGCCCTTCAGCCTCAGGATGTGGGACCCGGGAGACCATTAACGGACAGGCAGAGTCATGTAGAAAGAGGCCTTTTCCCTTTTGTGTTACACCTTTTTCTGGTGTCAAAACTTGGCCACGCTTGGGTGGGAGCTCAGATGCACACACGCAGAGCCAGCCTGCTCTTCTGGTCCCTCTGCTGTTTCCTCCTCAGGAGCGGATGGTGTCCATGGTGCTGGACAAGGAGCTCCAGGTGGCAGTGGAGGCGGTCAGGCTGCTCACCCTCATCCTCCAGTGAGTGGGGCCCTGGGACAATGCTGCTGGGGAGGGGGGGGGGTCTTCTGTGAATAGAAATGACCTTCTCCTGCGCCCTCTCCTTTGGCGCCATCTGCACTGCCTGTCAGCAGAGACCCTCTGACAGTGGCGTCTCCTCCACTTGAACCTGGGGACAGAGAGAGGGAGATTTTGTGCCTGTTGCCCCTGCCTTTTGCCCCTGAGGCCTGGTCTCTCTGCACAGGAACATGGAGGATGTGCTGACCGACTCAGACTGCGAAAGTGTCTTCCCGCTAGTCTACGCTTCTGGCCGCCCCTTGGCCGCTGCCGCAGGGGAATTCTTATACAGGAAGTGAGTGCTGCCCCAACTCCAGGGTCTGGCCTTTTCTGTCCCCAGCCTTTCCTTTCCCTGCTGACTCTCTGATGGGAATGCTTTGTGCTTCAGGCTGCTGGCACCTGCAGCGCATGCCAGCGGAGAGGCCGAGGGACGCACTGAGGACTCCCGCACCTTCCTTCAGTCGCTACTCCACTTTTTCATCGAAAGTGAGGTGAGCCAGGCATCCTGGTGGAGTTTGCTGAGTGGTGGTGACAGCCTTCGGGAGAGAGAGCCCCAGACTGCTGCTGAGTGGCCTTCACTGTGGCCCCTGTGCGGTTGGGGGAGGGCTGGGGAGCATGTCAGCCCTGGCCTCCCTCCCTCCCTTCATATGAGGAGCGGCTGAATGAGTTTGGAGTGGGAAAATGTGTTCAACTTTAATATTGTATATAAAGGAGCAAAAAAAAAAAAGAGGTGGTGGGATGCATTTTGAGAGTTGAGTATCCTTTGTTGCGCAGCAAGCGGATCTCAGCCACGTCCCATGCACAAGACACACAGACAAGAGTAGAAATGGACAGAAAAATCTTTACTCTTAATAGCAGAGATGAAACACAAACTTGCAATGTTGCATACAAAAAACAAACTTCAAGAAACTGACATAGTATTTGTAAGTAACTCGAAATAAGGCATCTTCATCTTAAATCCAACGAGAGAGCAAAACATAAACCTTGAGTAAACAACGATTCCGCCATAGCCTCCTTTAGAGCAGTGTAACAGCTTCTCTCCAACCTGCTCCTCAGAGCAGAGCCTTTGAGCATAGATCTCCTCAGAGGAAAAGCTCTCCAGAACTGTATTCTAAAAATCCAGACAGTTATACCCTATCGGGTGAGGTCCAAGACTGCTGGTTGACCTACATTACCAGCTGCACATAACAATTACCATCATAAGTTTTTTCTTCAACACACACACACAAACACTTGGTACTGCTACACCTTACTGTAACATCCTAGAATCCTAGAGTTGGAAGAGACCTTGTGGGTCATCATCCAGTCCATCCCCATTCTGCCAAGAAGCAGGACAATCACATTCAAATTACCCCTGACAGATGGCCATCCAGCACTGTTTAAAAGCCCCCAATGAAGGAGCCTCTACCACACTCCAGGGCAGAGAGTTCCACTGCTGAACAGATCTCACAGTCAGGGAGTTCTTTCTAATGTTCAGGTGGAATCTCCTTTCTTGTAGTAGAGCTGGAAGGGACCACAAGGGCTGTGCATCAAACCCCATTCTGTCAGGCAGAAACACACAATCCAAGCACATCATGGCTCTCAGGCTATACACTGGAGAGACAGGAGCATATCCCAGGGGTGTGAGCTCTTTTGCAGGGGGGAACAGCAAGACTGGATCCATTCAGCAACAAGACCTTCCCTCAGCAGAATTTTGCAGAAGCAGCATTGTTCACAGTCTTCCCTGCCTCCCTGGCTATTGTTTGGCATATTTGTTTGTGTCTTCCTACCTGGCATAAGGGGGTTGGACTGCATCGTTTTGGGGGTACCTTCGAACTCTAGGATTCTATGACTGAACTCAAAAGCAAGCAAGCAGACTGTATCAGGTGACCATGTACCCCAGGGTATTTGTGATTGCTCTTTCCTTGCAACCCATTCAGAAGTTTTAAGTTACTTTCAGAAGGGAGCCTGCCGTTTCCTCTGGGCCCCCACAGCCTGAGCAAAGGTGATCTTTGTGGCTCTCCCTTCTGGTGGTTGGCCACCCATTGGGGCCCTCCCTGGCAGCTCTCCCTCCTTTGCCTCCTCAGTTCCACGATCACGCAGCCTATTTGGTGGACAGCCTGTGGGACTGCGCAGCTCCGCTCCTGAAGGACTGGCCAGTGCTGACCGGGCTCCTGCTGGAGGAGCCCCCCCTGGAAGGTGAGCTAGGAGCCGGGAGGGGGCTTTGGCAGGGATTGCCGCTCTGGATATGATGCTCTTGCTCTGCTGAAACATCCTGGTCCTCCTCCTGGAGCTCAGCTGGGATAAAGACCAAGGAGAGGGACAGCATCAGGAGAGGAAGAACCCCAGTGGAGGACCACTCAAGACCACCCAGCCCTCCTTCATATGTGTTTGTCTGTGGGGGAAGGATGAAGTCTTGAAGTCAATACGGACTTTAGGAGGGTCTCCCCAGTAAGCGAAACCCCTAGGACCGCACCAAAGAGGGTCCATCACCTTGGCGAGCCGTCAGAGAAGCCTGATTCCAGCAATTTTATTGATATTAATAATTGAAATGAGACTCTTGCCAAGGCGAAGAAGTGGCACCGAGGTTTATTAGCGATTCAGCTGAAGCGGATGCAATTGCAGTGATCATTCACATGCAAGCATAAAGAAATACATTTGATACAGCCATTTATATAGTTTTCAAAGTTGCAGAGTTCAAACTTCCCACCCCAGCCTCCCTGCCGCCCTCCACTGTGATTGGACAATGGGCGAACAGCTGGGAGGTGGCCCTCCCGCCCCCAGCACCTCCGGACCAATCAGGAAGCTCCAGTGGTCCCCAGGGTCCAATGGGGAGGCTTCTGCCATCTAGCGGCGATAGCAAATCAGAAAAGAGGGAGGCGGGATGAAAGGACACAAAGGAATCTATGAATGAATGTGGAAAAAATAATGCCATGTGGCCGGCGAGACAAAGGGGAAATCTCAAGCCAGCCTGATCTATTGTGCTTTGAGTGGAATGGATCAACATGTGTAGACTGGAGTGATTGTTTCTTGGTGGAGATAGCTGAGTTAATCAGAGCAAAGGCAAAAGGTCTTTCGAAGACCTTTTGTCCTTCAGGAGGAAATATGATTAAGATTTTTGCCAAAGGGGCAAGCTGAGGGCTGGGCAATTCCTCCAAGGGCCACCAGCTGCCCAGGCTATTGTTCATGCAAAGGGAAGTTGTGGATAAAAAATATCCTGGAATGTTTGGGGCTTTGTAGTCCCTTTGGTGGAGTTTCTTCATGTATATAGGGGAAACAAAGGTCAGGAGAAAAGGGGAAAGGTTTCTGCCACACAAAGAAATCAGAAAACACATTTCATATATCTAAAGTTCATAAAAGGCAAGATTTCATAAGGTTTGTCCATGTGCGGGGAAAGAGTGTCCATAGGGGATGGCTAAAACGCAAGGGTGTTGCACAAAGGTCCTGGCAGGAGTTCTTGAGTGGCCCAAATGGACCTGGTGTCTCTGGAAACAAGCTTTGCTCCCCGTCCTTGGAGAACTACAGCTCCCGAGAGAGGCAGAGACCCCAAGGTCTAGCTATTCCCGAAGTTTCATGGGGTCCTCATTGTTGTTAAGGCCTTGGCAAATTGACCAAGACTTAACCCCTATTGTGCAGTCTGGTACCTTTGTCCTTTGCAGAACTATAAGTCACCATCCCTTGTTAAGGGGTGGGGGGCATGCTCGACGTCAGTCTTTATAGGGGGCCTCACACACCTTCCCAGCCCCCCGCCCCCGCCCCGGTTTGCCCACAATGTGCCAAGGGGTGTTGGTCCAGGTTTGTAGCTGACTCTTCCTTTCTCCCCAGGACTGGGCGACAGGCAGGAGGGTGCTCTCATCATGATCTTAGTGGCCAGTATGCGCCAGGCCACAGAGGGGCAGCCGCCTGTCGGCCGGGCCTCTGGGAAGAAGGTATTTAGCAGGGTGGCAGGGAAGGGAAAAGGAGAGAGTCCAGGTGGATGAGTCATCTCCTAGCCATGTACTCTGGGGGTCTCCTTCCCTCCTCTGTTCTCCTGCTCTGCCAGGTCGTCTCTGCCCGGGAGCGCAAGGTGCAGGCGGAGGACCGCCGGAGGCTCACCCAGCACCTCATCCCGCTGCTGCCTCAACTGATCGCCAAGGTGAGACGGGACCCATGTATGGCGCTCCACGCACAACCCCTTCCCTTTCGAAGGAGCTTTCATTCTGTGCCTCTGAGCACTCTGTTCACAGGTGGCCACTGGCGCAGGAAGCGTAGGGGTCACTTTCCCCTGGGAGGGGACAGATTTCCCCCTTGAGGGTTTAACGTCTCCCTGTTTTCTTGGCAGTTCTCTGCTGACGCTGAGAAGGTGGTCTCCCTGCTGGAGGCTCCTGGCTACTTTGACCTGGCCCTTTACAGCACGGGGCGCCTGGAGAAAGTAAGCAAGGAGATTAAGATCTATTGTCGAAGGCCAGGCCATCAAATGCTAATCAAAATTGTATGTGTTTTTATGGTTGGAAACCGGTCTGAGTCCCTCAAAAGAGGTGAGAAGGTCGGTATATAAAACTTTGAAATAAATAATAATAAATAATAAATAAAATGGTAAGGTGAAACATTCCCACCTGGCTCCAACAGACAAGAGTTCTTTGTCCCGCCCTGGTCATTCCACAGAGGCTCCTTCTTTGGAAGCTTTTAAACAGGCTGGATGGCCATCTGTCAGGGGTGATTTGAATGCAACATTCCTGCTTCTTGGCAGAATGGGGTTGGACTGGATGGCCCATAAGGTCTCTTGGATTCTATATATAAACCATTTTCCTAGTTCCAACCTCCGAGGATGCTTGCCATAGATGCAGGCGAAACATCAGGAGAGAATGCCTCTAGAACATGGCCACATAGCCTGAAAAAACTAAAACAACCCAGAGATTAAGATCTGCCAGGAAGGCCCTGCTCTTGCTCCCGCCCCCTTCGCAGGCACAGTTGGCAGGGATGAGAGACAGGGCCTTCTCAGTGGTGGCCCTTCGGCTATAGAATTCCCTCCTGAGTGAAATTAGGTCAGCACTCTCCCTCCTGACCTTTAGAAGGCTAAAAATGTGGATGCTTGACCAAGCATTCAATGAGTAATCTAGCAGTGCAATAAGAAAAGATGAAATTGGGACTGCCATGGACCATGATATTGGATTGCGTGGTTTTAAATAATTGGATTTAAGGTTTTATTATGTTTTAATGATCGTTTCAATACTTACTTATTTTATTATGTATGTTTTTGATGTCTAACTGTTGCATATATTTGTAAGCTGCCTTAGGGCTGAGAAAGACAGTATTAATACAGTAAATAAGTAAATGGTTTAGCTGTTTGGTTAAGTCTGTCCAGCCCTGATTTTCTGGTTGGATCCCCAGCACTTTATTCCCAGTCCCGACCCCACAGTTTGTGTTTGCACAAGCCCTTGTCTTGCGCTATTAGTCCCAAATCTGCACTTGCCCACTTCTCTTGGCTACTGGTTGGTTGACGTTTGGTTTGGTTCATGTTTTATGATATCTTATATTTTATTTATTTATTTACGACATTTATATGCCGCCCTTCTCACCCCAAAGGGGACTCAGAGCGGCTTACAAGATATATATACATACTATATATTATATTATTGGCATAGTACAATATCAGTATTAAATATTACTATTTTGTATTTTTTTTTGTCGTGTCTGGAGTGACTGCAAGTCACTTCTGGTGTGAGAGAATTAGCTGTCTACAAAGACGTTGCCCAGGGCACACCTGGATGATTTGATGTTTTTATCATCCTTGTGGGAGGCTTCTCTCATGTCCCCGTATGAGGAGCTGGAGCTGATAGAGGGAGCTCATCCGCCTCTCCCCGGATTTGAACCTGCGACCTGTCAGTCTTCAGTCCTGCCGGCACAGGGGTTTAATCCACTATTTTGTGCTATACCATTATATTGTAATATTATTAGTAATATTACATGTAATATAAATATATAATTATAATATCATATTATTACTATATTATAATATATTATTATATACATACAATATATTAAAATATTAGCATAGTACAATATCAGTATTATATATTATTATATTGTATTACGGAGCCCCCGGTGGCGCAGTGGGTTAAAGCACTGAGCCGCTGAGCTTGTTGATCGAAAGGTCGCAGGTTCGATTCCGGGGAGCGGCGTGAGCTTCCGCTGTCAGCCCTAGCTTCTGCCAACCTAGCAGTTCGAAAACATGCAAATGTGAGTAGATCAATAGATACCGCTCTGGCGGGAAGGTAACGGCGCTCCATGCAGTCATGCCGGCCACATGACCTTGGAGGTGTCTACGGACAACGCTGGCTCTTCGGCTTAGAAATGGAGAGGAGCACCACACCCCAGAGTCAGACATGACTGGACTTAATGTCAGGGGATTACTTTTACCTTTACTATATTGTATTACACCATTACAGTGTAATATTATTAGTAATATTACATGTAATATAAAATATATAATTATAATATTGTATTATTATTATTAGTAGTAGTATTATATTGTATTACATTATAATATTATAAATATTATATGTATATACAATATATTATATTACATTATATTATATTATATTATATTATATTAGTAAAGCACAGGAGACAAGATGGAACTGTCTTCACCTGTAATAATAATAAATAATAAATAATAATAGCCCCCTCTCCATTCACCTTGGCCAGAGCAGCAGCACTGTGTCACCGGGGGCTCCGGATATAAAAATAAAGTTATTATTATTATTCTTAAATAAATAAATAAGGGCCTTCCTGCCACTGCCCAAGTCCCACAGAGGGGCTGCAGTTTGGGCCTGAAGGGCACCTGGTGTGAGTTCTGGGCCCCACTTGGTCTTGAGCTCCCTTCTCTCCCAGAGGGGAGGGCAGAAAGGCATTAGGGCCCTATAGTTTCCCTCGCAGCCCTCCCTCTTAACACTTCAGTCCCATGTCTCCTCCCTCTCTCTCTCTCTGTGCCCCCCAAGTACCTAGAGCTGCTCCTGGTGCAGTTGCGGGAGGTGGTGGAGAAGCACTCAGATCCAGAGGTGCTGGGAGCCGCCTCCCGCGCTCTTCACCTGCTCTGCCGCCCGGAGCTGCCCTTCTTCAGCCGCGCAGACTTTGCCCGCAGCCGCCTGGTGGACCACCTGGCAGACAAGTTCCAGCACAAAGCCAAAGAGCTGCTCCAGGTACCAAGGCTTGGGTGAGGAATGGGGTGGGAGGAAGTGTGGGCCCACCATGCAAGAGGGACAGAATGAAAAGAATGCACACAAGACACCTAACAACCCAATGTATGTCCTTCACTAAAAAAAAAATGGATTTTGTCATTTGGGAGTTGTAGTTGCTGGGATTTATAGTTCATCTACACTCACAGAGGATTCTGAACCCCACCAACGATGGAATTGAACCAAACTTGCCACGCAGTTCTCCCATGACCCACAGAAAAACTGGAAGGGTTTGGTGGGCAGTGAGTGTCCTTTGGTTTTGGAGTTGTAGTTCACCTACATCCAGAGATCACTGTGGGCTCAAACAATGATGGATCTGGACCAAACTCTACACGAATATTCAGTATGCCCAAATGTGAACACTGGTGGAGTTTGTGGAAAATAGACCTTGACCGTTGGGAGTTGTAGTTGCTGGGATTTATAGTTCACCTACAATCAAATAGCATTTTGAATCTCACCAACGATAGAATTGGGCCAAACTTCCCACACAGAACCCCCATGACAACATGTTTTCTGATGATCTTTGGCAACCCCTCTGACAACCCCTCACGACCCCCTCAGGGGTCCTGACTCCCAGGTTGAGAAATGCTGATATAGACATTCATACAGGTGGGGAATATAGGGTCAAAAATGGTTGAGGGGGAGCCACATGTGTTTATGATAGGTTGGCTACTCTCCAAAAGCGCATCAAAAAAGCCAGGCTTTGAAATCCCTCTTGAAAGTTTCTAATCTCACCGGGCAATGAGTTCCAGAGTCGGGGGGCCACAGAGGAGAAGGCTCTCTCCCTTGTGCTTACAAGACGAACCTGCGATAATGGCAAGGGCGAAAGGAGAGCCTCCCCCGAGGTCTAAGAGCTCGGGCAGGTTATGAAGTAGCAGTGAAAATAATATTATGGTTGGGGGGGGGGGGCAGAACAACATGAGGAACTGTATTAAGGGGATGTGTTATCAGGAAAGTTGATAAATGCTGCTTTATTCTTAAAGGTGGGAAGAAGAGGAGGAGGAGGGTGACAGGTGTGGTTTGGGTGGGGGTCTCCTTGCAAGGAGGAGCAAGGAGTGATCCCCTCCTCTCCTTCCTTGTCTCAGACTTCCTTCTTGGAAGAAGAGGATGCTTACAGCATGGCTGCCACTCTGAAGCGCATTGCCATCCTCTACAGGTGAGTTAATGAGGCGCCGGTGCCACTCTGTTCCACTTGGGAGCCCACCTGCCTTTGTTTTTGGAGGGGTGTTCAGAAGAGGTTGTGGAGGAGATTGGATTGGCCTTGTCATATTTATGGCTTCTGAATGGTGGGTTAAAGGGAGGAGCCACATCTGTCGTTGGGCCATCAGATAATAAATAAATTGTATTATTTTATTGTCGAAGGCTTTCATGGCCGGAATCACTGGGTTGTTATAGGTTTTTTGGGCTATATGGCCATGTTTTAGAGGCATTTCTCCTGACGTTTCGCCTGCATCTATGGCAAGCATCCTCAGAGGTAGTGAGGTCTGTTGGAACTAGGAAAAAGGGTTTATATATCTGAGGAATGACCAGGGTGGGACAAAGGACTCTTGTCTGCTGGAGCTAGGTGTGAATGTTTCAAATGCTAATTAAGGTGGTCAGTTGAAACATTCACACCTAGCTCCAGCAGTGGAACTCTCTCTACAGTTATATGTTATTGATTTAGATATGTGAGATACATATATATTAGGTTTGGGCGTTTTCATTCGTTAATTTCGTAATTCGTTATTAATTCGCATTTAAATTAGCTTACGATCCAACATTGAGCCATGCAGGAATAGTGTGAGGAGTAAATTAGATTCGAAACAATTTTTTCAATTTATTTCGTAATTATTTCGTAATTATTTTCGCATGTCTGGTGCAAGTTTTATAGTTGTTGTTTGTTTTATCACACCAACAGTCAACAACAGAGGGAGAGGGAAGCTTCAGAAGTCCCCCCTGTCCCATTTGGAGGGTTTATTAGCATATTGCGCAATCGCGTCCGCCATTAATGAATCGATTTGTAATTATACAAAATTTCGTATATTTCGAAATTTTTAAAAGGAAAATTTTGGAATTATTAATAAAAACAAAATGCAAGGGCCCCCTAAAAACAAAACGAGTTTAGAACCAAATTTTTCCGTGGTATATTATATGTGTGTGTGTGTGTGTGTGTGTGTGAGGGGCATTGAATTTGCCATTTATTATGCTTAGTTTTAAAATAATTTTAAGCAGAGACTGGATGGCCATCTGTTGGGAGTGTTTTGAATGTCATTTTCCTGCTTCTTGGCATAGAATCCTAGAGTTGGAAGAGACCTCCTGGGCCATCCAGTCCAACCCCATTCTGCCAAGAAGCAGGAGTATTGCATTCAAAGCACCCCTGACAGATGGCCATCCAGCCTCTGTTTAAAAGCTTCTAAAGAAGGAGCCTCCACCACACTCCGGGGCAGAGAGTTCCACTGCTGAACGGCTCTCACAGTCAGGAAGTTCTTCCTCATGTTCAGATGGAATCTCCTCTCTTGTAGTTTGAAGCCATTGTTCCATTGCGTCCTAGTCTCCAAGGAAGCAGAAAACAAGCTCCCTCCCTCCTCCTCCCTGTGGCTTCCTCTCGCATATTTATACATGGCTATCATATCTCCTCTCAGCCTTCTCTTCTTCAGGCTAAACATGCCCAGCTCCTTAAGCCGCTCCTCATAGGGCTTGTTCTCCAGACCCTTGATCATTTGAGTCGCCCTCTTCCTCTGGACACATTCCAGATTGTCAATATCTCTCTTGAGTTGTGAAGTTGGACTGGATGGCCCACCAGGTCTCTTCCAACTCTAGAATTCTCTGATTCTCTTGTTGTTGTTATTATTTTGCTGTCTTGCCCACAGTGCTCACGATCTGACTCCGTGGGGTTTCTTTGATCCCTGCATGCGCCTCCTCCACCATGCAGTGGACACAAGAGAGGTCCCCCAGGAGGTAGAGTGACGAAGGGTGAAGGGTCTTCACTCACTTGGGCACTGATGGAGGGAGGGGGAGATGCAGGCACTCCATCTGCACCCCACTTTCACCCCGTCCACACCCCATTGTTGGGCTTCCCCAGAGAGAAAAGGTGAAGTGGACTGTCCCCTGCCTGCCTCCTTCCTTCTCTCCTCGCAGGTGGTGACCTCGGCCTTGACCTGCTCCCACTTCTCCCTGCTCTGGGAACTGGCCCATCTCTCAGGTTCGGCCGCTGAGCTTCCTCCCAGCCAGGTGAATGAGCGTGGCTGTGCCAGGTGTCCCTTTTGTCATATCGCTCCCCCCCCCGACTTTGCTGACACCCCTTTCTGCTCCCCCTTCCCTCCCAAGGAGCAGTTGCTGAACCTCAAAGAGAAAGTGGAGTCCTTCTGCTCTCTTTGCCAGAATTGCCTCATGGATGTGGATTCCAAGGTCCAGGAGCAGGTGAGTGACAGGCAGGGCCAAGACTTGCCCCATGCTGGAGAGGGAGGAGGGAGGATGGCTACTGGGCCTCTGCTGGCCTTGCCCACAAAAGCAGGGAGGCTCCAAACATCACCGTTTTGCTTCTTGCACTTCTGCCGTGATAGAAGCCTTCAGTGTCTTAAGTCACATAATAATAATAATAATAATAATAATAATAATAATAATAATAATAATAAAGATCAGGCAGCAGTTTAACCTGCTGCACCATCAGAATGCCCAATCACATAATAGTAATAATTATAATTATTAATAATAATAATAATAATAATAAAGATCAGGCGACAGATAGGGAGAGCATCATAATAAGGGTTGATTATTAGACAGCTAGAGAGAGAAAGAGATATTGGTCACATAATTAAAAGTAAAGGTTTCCTCTGACACTAAGTCTAGATGTGTCTGATTTGGGTGTGTGTGTGCGCTCAGTTTCTAAGCCAAAGAGCCAGCATTGTCCATAGACACCTCCAAGTTCATGTGGCCAGCATGACTGCATGGAGCGCTACTCCCTTCCTGCCAAGGTGGTACCTACTGATCTACTCGAATGTGCATGTTTTTGAATTGCTAGGTTGGCAGAAGCTGCGACTAAAAGCAGGAGCTCCCCCTGCTCCCCCGGGTTCAAACAACCAGCCTTTTGGTTCGCAAGTTCAGAAGCTCAGCGGTTTAACCCGTTGCGCCACCAGAGGGCCCAATCACATAATAGCCATTAATAATAATAATAATAATAATAATAATAATATAGATCAGGCAGCGGTTTAACCCGCTGCGCCATCAGAGGGCCCAATCACATAATAGTCATAATAATAATAATAATAATGATTAATAATAATAAAGATCAGGCAGCAGTTTAACCCGCTGCGCCACCAGAGGGCCCAATCACATAATAGTCATAATAATAAT
Source organism: Anolis sagrei (assembly GCF_037176765.1). Lineage (NCBI taxonomy): Eukaryota > Metazoa > Chordata > Lepidosauria > Squamata > Anolidae > Anolis > Anolis sagrei. Next base: position 246,995,849 of record NC_090024.1, on the reverse strand, counting down.
AAATAATAAAGATCAGGCAGCAGTTTAACCCGCTGCGCCATCAGAGGGCCCAATCACATAATAGTCATAATAATTAATAAAGATCAGGCAGCAGTTTAACCCGCTGCGCCATCAGAGGGCCCAATCACATAATAGTCATAATAATAATAAATAATAAAGATCAGGCAGTGGTTTAACCCGCTGCGCCACCAGAGGGTCCAATCACATAATAGTCATAATAATAATAAATAATAAAGATCAGGCAGCGGTTTAACCCGCTGTGCCACCAGAGGGCCCAATCACATAATAGTCATAATAATAATAAATAATAAAGATCAGGCAGTGGTTTAACCCGCTGCGCCACCAGAGGGCCCAATCACATAATAGTCATAATAATAATAATAAATAAAGATCAGGCAGCGGTTTAACCCACTGCACCATCAAAGAGCCCAATCACATAATATTAATAATAATAATACTAATAAAGATCAGGCAGCGGTTTAACCTGCTGCACCATCAGAGGGCCCAATCACATAATAGCCATAATGATACTAATAAAGATCAGGCAGCGGTTTAACCCGCTGCACCATCAGAGGGCCCAATCACATAATAGTCATAATAATAATAAAGATCAGGCAGCAGTTTAACCCGCTGCGCCACCAGAGGGCCCAATCCATAGTAGTAGTAGTAATAATAATAATAATAATAATAATAATAATATAATAATAATAAAGATCAAACTGCAAGACTCTGGCACAAGCCAGTCAAGGGGGTGCAGTGCCTCAAGGCCTTGGTCTACACTTAAAAACAATCGGCGCAGACCAAATCCCCACCTGTCAGCTGCAGAAGGCCACCCTACTCAGATCCGCATGTATTATTTGCTCATACATCAGAGAGCCCTAGACACTTGGGAAGTCTCCAATGTGGGATTGAATACAAAAGCCAGCGTCGTGATCTTGTTTGCTGTGTACTAATCTTGTCTGTCAAATTATTATTATTATTTATTGGTGGCCACTGCTGTCCCTGGCTTCCTTGTCTCCCTCCCAGGCGTTTGTGCTCCTCAGCGACCTCCTCCTCATCTTCAGCCCACAGTCGACCCAAAGAGGAGGAGGAGGAGGAAGCAATGAGGGCCTGGCGTCTCTGACCTATCAAGCGGACCCGGCTCTGCACTCTCAGATGTCGGGGTTCCTGGTAGACCACGTCTTCAACCACTGCCAGGATCAAGGTCAGGGAGGGGTAGCCCTGCTTTTTTTTTGGGGGGGGGGGGGTGTGGAGCCTGGGATGAGCGGGGATGGACACGACCACACTCTCTTCCCCCCTCTTTCCACTTTTGGGCTTCAGACAGCATTGTGGGCGAAGAGGAGGACAGCGAGGCGCTCCACATTGAGCGCCTGCACCAGCGCCGCAACCTCCTGGCTGGGTTCTGCAAGCTGGTCATCTATGGGGTGCTGGAGCTGAGCGCTGCCTCGGATGTCTTCAAGTACTACGCCAAGGTGTGTGTGAGCAGGAGGGAGGGATGCCCATCTGGGCCAATCCTGGAGCCTGCCATGGGCGGTATGTCTCTATGTGGGGGCTGTTCCCTGTCTGAGGCCCCTCCAGTGCCTCCTGGCTTGCTTTCTTGCCTGCAAAGGGTCCTCTGGAAGGGGTCAGCTCCTCTACTGGCCACAAAGAACACAGCCGATGGGAACTGGGGTCTGCATCCCACCCATAATGCCCCTTCCCAGCTTTTCCCAAGAAGTTTCCAGTGTTGTTGTTCTTCCCGGTCACTTCTAGAGAATCCTAACCTCCCCCTCTCCCTGCTTGTCTTCTTCTCTTTCTGCCCTTTGCTTTCTGTGGAAGAGAAAAAAAGAATCCTTCAGTTCCAGAGGCCTGGTGGACAGGTGGACAGATCTTTCTATAGCCCACTGTCCGAGAGGCCTGCTTCCCCAACCTCCCCTCTTCGATAGATCCGTAAATGCTAGATATGTGGAAGGGTTCGACTGTTTGACCAGAGACAAACTAACCCGTTTGGAAAGTTTTGGCCATCCTTTTTAGCAGAAGACTAGCTGTCCACGTTGCTGTGGTCAGCCTTCCCTCCCTCTTTCTCTCCTCCTTTCTTTCTCTCCTTCCCTTTTTTCTTTCCTTCTCTCTTTCCATCCTCTCCCTTTCTTTCCCTTCCTCTTCCTCTTCTTTCTTTCTCTCCTTCCTTCTCTTCCTCTTACCTTCCTTCCTTCCCCTCCCTTTCTTTCCCTTCCTCTTTCTCTCCTCCTTTCTATCACTCCTTCCCTTTTTTTTCTTTCCTTCTCTTCCTCCTCCCTTTCTTCCTTCCCCTCCCTTTCTTTCCCTTCCTCTTTCTCTCCTTTCTTCCTTCCTTCCCTTTTTTCTTTCCTTCTCTCCTTCTCTTCCTCTTCCCTTCCTTCCTTCCCCTCCCTTTCTTTCCCTTCCTCTTTCTCTCCTTTCTTCCTTCCTTCCCTTTTTTCTTTCCTTCTCTCCTTCTCTTCCTCTTCCCTTCCTTCCTTACCCTCCCTTTCTTTCCCTTCCTCTTTCTCTCCTTTCTTCCTTCCTTCCCTTTTTTCTTTCCTTCTCTCCTTCTCTTCCTCTTCCCTTCCTTCCTTACCCTCCCTTTCTTTCCCTTCCTCTTTCTCTCCTAATTTCTTTCTCTCCTTCCCTTTTTTCTTTCCTTCTCTCCTTCTTTCTCTTCCCTTCCTTCCTTCCCCTCCCTTTCTTTCCCTTCCTCTTTCTCTCCTCCTTTCTATCACTCCTTCCCTTTTTTTCTTTCCTTCTCTTCCTCCTCCCTTCCTTCCTTCCCCTCCCTTTCTTTCCCTTCCTCTTTCTCTCCTAATTTCTTTCTCTCCTTCCCTTTTTTCTTTCCTTCTCTCCTTCCTTCTCTTCCCTTCCTTCCTTCCCCTCCCTTTCTTTCCCTTCCTCTTTCTCTCCTAATTTCTTTCTCTCCTTCCCTTTTTTCTTCTCTCCTTCCTTCTCTTCCCTTCCTTCCTTCCCCTCCCTTTCTTTCCCTTCCTCTTTCTCTCCTCCTTTCTATCTCTCCTTCCCTTTTTTCTTTCCTTCTCTTCCTCCTCCCTTCCCCTCCCTTTCTTTCCCTTCCTCTTTCTCTCCTTTCTTCCTTCCTTCCCTTTTTTCTTTCCTTCTCTCCTTCTCTTCCTTTTCCCTTCCTTCCTTCCCCTCCCTTTCTTTCCCTTCCTCTTTCTCTCCTCCTTTCTTTTTCTCCTTCCCTTTTTTCTTTCCTTCTCTCCTTCCTTCCTTCTCTTCCTCTCTCCTTCCTTCCTTCCTTCCTTCCTTCCCCTGCTTTTCTTTTCCTTCCTCTTTCTCCCTTTTCTTCCTTCTCTAACTATTCTTGGACTGCAACTCCCAGCAGTCCTCCTGATCAATCTACCTACTTGTCTATCTCAATCTAATCTATCTATCTGGAGGATTGCTGGGAGTTGCAGTCCAGGAACAGGAAATTGGAAATATGCCGGGATTGGGATGCTCTCAAATAAATCCAAGGAGAAGAAAGTTTGCATCTTGGAAGCAGTGCATTTGGATCATCTTCCTCTCCTAAAAGGCCTGGTCTAGGGGATGCTGGGAGCTATAGTTCCAACAGACTTCACTACCTCTGAGGATGCTTGCCATAGATGCAGGCGAAACGTCAGGAGAGAATGCCTCTAGAACCGTGATGGTGAACCTATGACATGCGTGTCAGCACTGACACACATGGCTATTTTTGATGACATGCGGCCACATGTGGCCGCATACAGAGAGGTACACCTTATAAGAGCCAATCTAATTCCATCCTTAAATTTGTAAAAGGCTCTACAAATTTAACATCTGCACATTTGAGCATTGTTCACTCTATAACTCCGCATGGAATATACATTTTTCTTATTTAAACTATAAATATTGCAAAATTACGATTATTTTTTCTCAAAGTTGACACCCCACCCAAGGCAAATTCTGACACACCGAGCTCAAAAGGTTGCCCATCACTGCTCTAGAACATGGCCATATAGCCCAAAAAACCTACAACAACCCAAACACGCAATACTTCGTAAGATTTACGCATTAAAACATACATCCATAAAATGTGTATCAAATTACACACACAGTTTAAAATCCACCATTAAAACTGTCTGCGTAGGCAAACAGCCCTCCAGGTTCCATAGTGTTCAGGTCACAAGAGCCCCGCAAAACTCACTTATTTCCAGGCTTAGAGAGGCACCCCTTTTGTCAGTCTGGGCCTGTTGCCATTAAAGTCTTCTCACACTGAGGGCTCTCTCAGGCTGCCATCTTTCTCACACTGAGGCCCTCCTCCCACAGAGACCACTCCCAGGCTGAGTGCAACTAAGCTACAGGTACACCTGCTTATATAGAACTGCAGCTTTTGCTGAATCATTGCATCCATTTAACCCTTTCTGTGCTTGACTCACATTTTTGCAACTAGTCAATCTATATCTATATCTATATCTATATATATAATAAAGAAGAGTGTTTGTATCGGACAGAGGAATTGTGGAGGGCGGAGGGCGGACGGCGGATGTGCCAGCGTTCTGATTGGCCAGCCAGAAAGTTCCAACATTCCGATTGGCTGGGCAGCGGTGCTATTTGCATATGGTCTCTGATTGGCCAGCTTCAAGAGGAGCCCCTGGTGGAGAAAAGAGTTCATGACAGAAACGGAGTCATGAGAAGGAAATTTGCATATGGTCTCTGATTGGCCAGCCTCAAATCCAACATTCCGAGATGAGAAAGAGAGGAAAGGAAAGGCCGGGGGCTGGGTCAGAACACTACCAATACAGACCGAAATAGGCACACAGAGCCCCCATCACCCACTCTACATCCTACTGCAGTTTGGAGGACTATGAACCATGGATGATGGGACTTGCAGTACCACCACTCACATTCTGAGACCGCTGTTAACCTTATCCAATGACTGATCAGGACCAAATTTCACACAGAGACCTCTCATGACCCACTTTACGTCCTGGTGTGGTTTGGCCGAGATGGACCGTGGATTATGGGACTTGCAGTACCACTGCTCAATTCTTCAGACCACTGCAACCCTCATCCAATTACCGATAAATACCAAACTTGGCACACTGAGTCTCCATGACGCACTCTACATCCAGGTGCAGTTTGAGGGAGGATGCACCATGGATGATGGAACTTGCATTACCTGCACTCCCTTCCTAAGACCATTACAACTGCCAACGATGATGGATCAGGACCACAATTTACACAGAGAGCCTGCATAACTCACTCTACATCCTGGTGCGGTTTGGAAGAATTTGACAATGGATGATGGGACTTGCAGTCACTTCACTCACTTCCTGAGACCACTGAGACCCTCGCCAATGACTCATCAAGACTAAACTTGGCACATGGAGCTTCAATGACCCACTCTACATCCTGGAGCAGTTTGGAGGATGACAGACCATGGATGATGGGACCTCAAGTACCTCCACTATCCAAGACTACTGCAAAACTCATCTAATGACCAATCAAGACCAAAGTTGGCACACAGAGCCCCCATGACCCACTCTACATCCTGCTGCAGTTTTGGAGAAGGGTGGACCATGGATGATGGAACTTCCAGTACCTTCACTCACATTCTGAGACCTCTGCAAACCTCATCCAATGACGGATCAACACCAAACTTGGCACATAGACCTCTCATGACCCACTTTACGTCCTGGTGTTATTTGGAAAACTTTGGAGATGGATGATGGGACTTGCAGTACCGTTGCTCACCTCCTGAGACCACTGAGACCCTCGCCAATGACTAATCAAGACTAAACTTGCCACATGGAGCTCCAATGACCCACTCTACATCCTGGTGCAGTTTGGAGGAGGACAGACCATGGATGATGGGACTTCAAGTACCTCCACTCCCTTCCAAAATTGCTGCAACCCCCTTCTAATGACCAATCAAGACCACACTTGGCACACAGAGTCCCCATGATCCACTCTACATCCTGCTGCAATTTGAAAGGGGATGGACTTTGGATGATGGGACTTGCAATACCTTCACTCACTTACTGACACCACTGCCACCCTCATCTAATGACTGATAAAGTCCAAACTTGGCACACAAAGCCCCCATGACCCACTCTATATCCTGCTGCTGTTTGTAGGAGGATGGCCCATGGATGATGGGACTTCAAGTACCTTCACTCACTTCCTGAAAATAATGCTGCCATTATCCAAAGACCAATAAAGACCAAACTTGGCATACAGAACCGCCATTACCCACTTTCTCTAATAACCCGGGCAACGCCGGGTCCCCAAGCTAGTTTTAAATATTTCTTGACAGCTCCAGGCTGCCTCTGCTGCCTTGCCTGCTTCTGTGGAGACCCCAAACCAGGCTGAACTGGGGGGACTGGCTGGCATTTGGGAGGAGGGCTCCCTTGCCCCATTGCTAAGAGATCCCGTGCCCCTTTCCCCCCTCCTCTGAGACCCTAGGCCAGTGATGGGCAACCTTTTGAGCGTGGTGTGTCAAAATTGGCCAAAAAACTGAGCATAATTCAGGTGGTGTGTCACTTCAAGAAAAAAAACCATAATTTCGCAATATTTAGTTTAAATTAACAAAAAATATATAATTGTAATTCCCACTTTCTCTCTTATCATGTTGTTCTACCTCTCTTTATGTAAATAATACCCTTTTTGGAGTGTTTAATAAAAATATAATTTTAAAAACCCAACAAAATATTATTTATTTTTAATTTAATTTAAATGTATTTCTAGCATTTAATATGCTATTTAATGTATTTCTAATAATAATAATAATGCAATAACAATAAAGTAACATTGCAAAATAATATTTTGTTATTTAATTTACCATTTCATTTAAGGCATGTATATATCTATATATATATAGGCATATATTTAAAAATATTTAAAATGCATTAAATTAAATGTCAAATTAAAATTCAATTTACCATTTCATGTAAGGCATTCTGAAATATTTGAGTAATCTAGCAAAGTATTATTTATCATTTAATTTAATTTAAATACGTAACTCCTTAATATTTAGGGAACAATGCAAAATAATATTCGTTTCCTTAATAATTAAATAAACCAATATTATTTTGCAATGTTACCTAAATATTAATAATAATTAAATATTTTTAAATTTGACATTTAACTGAATGCATTTTAATATTTGAATAATATAGCAAAGTAATAATATTTATCATTCAGTTTAAATATGAAACTCCTTAATATTTAGGTAACATTGCAAAATAATAATTTCTTTCCTATTTCTTTTTTATTTTTTTTATTTTTTTATTATTTTTTATTTTTTTAAATGGCATAAAATAAATAAACAAATAATATCCGGCAGGCGCGTGTCAGTAGAAATGGCTACGCGTGTCAGTAGTGACACGCGTGTCATAGGTTCGCCATCACGGCCCTAGGCATCAGAGCCCCATGTGGCTTCAGGCTGCAAAGGAGGAGGAGGTTAGACCATACCTGGAATATTGTGTCCAATTCTGGGCCCCACAATTGAAGAGAGATATTGACAAGCTGGAATGTGTCCAGAGGAGAGCGACTAAAATGATCAAGGGTCTGGAGAACAAGCCCTATGAGGAGCGGCTTAAGGAGCTGGGCATGTTTAGCCTGAAGAAGAGAAGGCTGAGAGGAGACATGATGATAGCCATGTATAAATATGTGAGAGGAAGCCACAGGGAGGAGGAGGGAGCAAGCTTGTTTTCTGCTTCCCTGGAGACTAGGACGCAAGGGAACAATGGCTTCAAACTACAAGAGAGGAGATTCCATCTGAACATGAGGAAGAACTTCCTGACTGTGACAGCCGTTCAGCAGTGGAACTCTCTGCCCCGGAGTGTGGTGGAGGCTCCTTCTTTGGAAGCTTTGAAACAGAGGCTGGATGGCCATCTGTTGGGGGTGATTTGAATGCGATGTTCCTGCTTCTTGGCAGAATGGGGTTGGACTGGATGACCCATGAGGTCTCTTCCAACTCTGATTCTATGATTCTATGAAGTGGCGGCAGCCTCCAAGATAGGCGCGGACCTCTGCCTGATTCTCGGCTCTTTTGCTGTTCCAGTACTACAATGACTACGGGGACATCATCAAGGAGACGCTGAACCGGGCCCGCCAGATCGACCGGACAGAGTGGGCCCAGACCCTGCTCCTCAGCCTGCAGCAGGTATTTGGGACGGAATCGGCATGGGGCGAGGGAGGGGTGCCTGGCTGGCGGCCAGTGAGGAACCCACTTTCTCCTCTTCTCTCAGCTGCTGACCGAGCTGCTTCTGGAACAAGGGCCCGCAGGCATGGAGTCGGAGGCCTTCCAGGAGATCCGGGAATTGGCGCGGCGCTTCTCCCTGCTCTTTGGGCTGCACCAGCTCCAGAACCGCTCGGCCCTTGTGGCTCTGCACAAGTGAGGAAGCCATTACAATCTATATGTATATATATTTACCGTATATTCCGACATATAAGACGACTGGGCGTATAAGACGACCCAAACTTTTCCAGTTAAAATATAGAGTTTGGGATATACTCGCTGTATAAGACTATCCCTCTTCCAACGCACACCAAATAAAAATTTAAGAGCACCACATTTGATTTCAATATGGTAATTTTCCTATTACTTTACTTCCTTCTGTGCCTCTCAGATCTCGCACCTGCACCACTTCACTGCAGTCTTCAGGAGCAAGATCTGAGAGGCAGAGGAGAAGGTGCAGTAATAGGATACACGGGCAGGCCAGACAGGTAAAAGAGGTGTGTTTTTCTGGGCTCAGAGCCACTCTTTTTTCCATACTCCGCCCTTCACTTATATCTCCCCTTCACCCCACCATCATAGAATCATAGAATCAAAGAGTTGGAAGAGACCTCATGGGCCATCCAGTCCAACCCCATTCTGCCAAGAAGCAGGAATATTGCATTCAAATCACCCCTGAGAAATGGCCATCCAGCCTCTGCTTAAAAGCTTCCAAAGAAGGAGCCTCCACCACACTCTGGGGCAGAGAGTTCCACTGCTGAACGGCTCTCACAGTCAGGAAGTTCTTCCTCATGTTCAGATGGAATCTCCTCTCTTGTAGTTTGAAGCCATTGTTCCATTGCGTCCTAGTCTCCAGGGAAGCAGAAAACAAGCTTGCTCCCTCCTCCTCCCTGTGGCTTCCTCTCACATATTTATACATGGCTATCATATCTCCTCTCAGCCTTCTCTTCTTCAGGCTAAACATGCCCAGTTCCCTAAGCCGCTCCTCATAGGGCTTGTTCTTCAGACCCTTGATCTGCTCCCTCCTCCCTGTGGCTTCTTCTCACATATTTATACATGGCTATCATATCTCCTCTCAGCCTTCTCTTCTTCAGGCTAAACATGCCCAGTTCCCTAAGCCGCTCCTCATAGGGCTTGTTCTCAGGACTGCACTACATCCACGAATCCTGATGAATTGATTTTCTTCTATCATATTTGTACACCGTCGCCCTTAATGCTTTCATACAGTCGGCACTGCCAATTTTGAGTTCCCCCCACAATATGCAGCATCCACAGATTCTCCAATCCGGATTGGAAGTTTCAGCACCCACTCTATAAGACGACTCCTGGCGTATAAGACTACCCCTGCATATAAGACGACCCCTGACTTTTGAGAAGATTTTCGTGGGTTAAAAAGTAGTCTTATATGCCAGAATATACAGTAAATGCTCTGTGCATAATGAATACCTTAAAAACAAAAGAACCAATGAACAAAATCACACTAAATTTGGCAACAAAATGTCTCACAACACAAGGAGTGACCATCGCCCAAAAAATTATGATTTTGTCATTTGGGAGTTGTAGTTGCTGGGATTTATAGTTCATCTACAATCAAAGAGCATTCTGAACTCTATCAATGATGGAATTGAACCAAACTTGGCATACAGAACTCCCATGACCAACAGAAAACACTGGAAGGGTTTGGTGGGCATTGACCTTGAGTTTGGGAGTTGTAGTTCACCTACATCCAGAGAGCACTGGACAATGATGGATCTGGACCAAACTTGGCACAAACACTCAATACGCCCAAATATGAACACAGATGGAGTTTGGGGGAAATAGACCTTGACATTTGGGAGTTGTAGTCACTGGCATTCACAGTTCACCTACAATCAAAGAGCATTCTGAACCCCACAAATGACAGAATCGGGGCAAACTTCCCACACAGAACCCCCATGACCAACAGAAAATACTTAAGACCATCCAGTCCAACTCCCTTCACCAGGGCAAGAAAACGTAATCAAAGCCCTCCTGACAAAGAGCCATCCAGCCAGAGATATAGATAGATATGATTCACACACACACAGATATAGTATCATAGATTTGAAAGGGACCCCTAAAGAAGGACAGTGATATCTTGCATGTTCCAGAGTAGGCAAACTAGACACTGTCCACATCAACACTGACAAACAGGAAGAAATACTCAGTTCTTTTGGGTTTTTTCGGGCTGTATGGCCATGTTCTAGAGGCATTTCTCCTGACGTTTCGCCTGCATCTATGGCAAGCATCCTCAGAGGTGACCTCTGAGAATGCTTGCCATAGATGCAGGCGAAACGTCAGGAGAAATGCCTCTAGAACATGGCCATACAGCCCGAAAAAACCCAAAAGAACTGAGTGATTCCAGCCATGAAAGCCTTCGACAATACAAGGAAGAAATACTGTTTACCCACAAGCAGAAAGACATTAAATGTATTAGAAACCAACACTTTCTCATTACTTTATTTGCCAGATCAACAGACTGGGCCACAGCAACGCGTGGCAGGGGACAGCTAGTTTGTATATAAGTTAAACATATTCATGATTCCTTGTGAAGTCAGGATGACTTAGACAAGTTTCCGTGGCTGATAAAACTATCAGAGAATTCATAATCTGATACAACTATTTAAAAAATCCCAAACAGCAGGAATGAATTAACGCAATAGTTGATTTGTTAATATTTATATAACTTGGGGTAGCAAATATAAAACTATGTGGGTTGGTTTTGTTGCTGTTTTGTTGGAGAGTGAGGTATATTGAAAAAATCATTGTGAATAAAGAGGAGAGATCTTGTTTTATACAGTTTGTGATTTATATTGCTAAACAAGGGATAAAAAGCTTTCCTGGTTTTAAAAACATGCTTCTCTTTGCCTGTCTGCTCTTCAAATCAGACAAGCTCCAGAGTTGCTCAGATAACTAGAGTTCCTCATACACAGACGTGACGCTAAGACAAAAATACGTAACCGAAGAGTTTGCTTTCCCTAATTCTTCCAGCTTAGTATACTCAGGAATTGAAGTTTTGGGTTGTTGTGGTTTTTTTCAGGCTATATTGCCATGGTCTAGAGGCATTCTCTCCTGACGTTTCTCCTGCATCTATGGCAGCATCCTCAGAGGTAGTGAGGTCTGTTGGAACTAGGAAAATGGGTTTATATATCTGTGGAATGACAAGGGTGAGACAAAGGACTCTTTTCTGCTGGAGCTAGGTGTGAATGTTTCAACTGACCACCGTGATTAGCATTTGATGGCCTGGCAGTGCCTAGAGCAAACTTTTGTTGAGAGGTGATTAAATGTCCTTGTTTGTTTCCTCTCTGTTTTTGTGCTGTTCTAATTTTAGAGTTTTTTAATACTGGCAGCCAGATTTTGTTCATTTTCATGGTTTCCTCCTTTCTGTTGAAATTGTCCACATGCTTCTTCTGGATTTCAATGGCTTCTCTGCGTAGTCTGACATGGTGGTTGTTGGAGTGGTCCAGCATTTCTGTGTTCTCAAATCATAGGCTGTGTCCAGGTTGGTTCCTCGGTGCTCTGCTATGGCTGACTTCTCTGGCTGAATCAGTCTGCAGTGCCTTTCATGTTCCTTGATGCGTGTCTGGGCGCTGTGTTTAGTGGTCCCTCTGTAGACTTGTCCACAGCTGCATGGTATACAATGGTAGACTCCTGCAGAGGTGAGAGGATCCCTCTTGTCCTTTGCTGAACGGAGCATTTGTTGGATTTTCTTGGTGGGTCTGTAGATTGTTTGTATGTTGTGTTTCCTCATCAGCTTCCCTTTGCGGTCAGTGGTTCCCTTGATGTATGGCAAGAACACTTTTTCTCTGGGTGGAAGGAGAGAATGCTTCTAGACCATGGCCATATAGCCCGAAAAAACCTACAACAACCCAGTGATTCTGGCCATGAAAGCCTTCGACAACATGTTCTAGAGGCATTCTCTCTTGACTTTCCGCCTGCATCTATGGCAAGCATCCTCAGAGGTAGTGACGTCTGTTGGAACAAGGAAAAAGGGGTTTATATATCTGTGGAATGACCAGGGTGGGACAAAGAGCTCCTGCCTGTTGGAGCTAAGTGTGAATGTTTCAACTGACCACCTTGATTGGCATTTGATGGCCTGGCAGTGCCTGGGGCAATCTTTTGTTGAGAGGTGATTAGATGTCCTTGTTTGTTTCCTCTCTGTTGTTTTGCTGTTGTAATTTTAGAGTGTTTAAAATACTGGTAGCCAGATTTTGTTCCTCTGGGTGGATCTTTGTCTTTACTCTCGTGGCTTGTTCTTGGTCAGACTACACAGAAAAGCCATTGAAATCCACAAGAAGCAGGTGGACGATTTCAACAGAAAGGAGGAAACCATGAAAATGAACAAAATCTGGCTACTAGTATTTTAAAAAACTCTAAAATTACAACAGCACAACAACAGAGAGGAAACAATCAGGGACATCTAATCACCTCTCAACAAAAGATTGCCCCAGGCACTAACAAGCCACACCAAAAAACTGCCAGGCCATCAAATGCTCATCAAGGTGGTCAATTGAAACATTCACACCTAGCTCCAACAGACAAGAGTCCTTTGTCCCACCCTGGTCATTCCACAGATATATAAACCCTTTTCCCTAGTTTCCAACAGACCTCACTACCTCTGAGGATGCTTGCCATAGATGCAGGCGAAACGTCAGGAAAGAATGCCTCTAGAACAGGGCCATATAGCTCAAAAAAACCTACAACAACGCAGTGATTTCGGCCTTTGACAATAAATGGAAGTTTTGTCTCTTTTGCAGTAAGTCTACACATTTGTGTGGGGTGGAAGCGAGGGGTGGGTGGTCAGCTGCTGAGAGTTGAGACACCTTTCCTGCTGCTGCTGCCACTCCACCTCCATCTCCTCTTTCTCCTTCCTTCTCAGGGCAGGGATCAAGTTTGCCTTCCAGGAGGCGGCTTCCCCGAGCGCCCAGCTGGGCCTGGTCCACCTGCCCTTCCTGGAGCTGCTGAGCGAGTTCTCCCCACGACTGATGCATCCCGACAAGGCCCTCCTGTGAGTGCCCTTCAAGTGAGACCTATTTTGGGGGGCAGCGGTCAAGCTTTCCTCATTTCCTTTCCATGACAGTTAATGCCTGGATGTCCCCCACCATGCCCCCTCCCTCTCCCTTGCAGCTTGTCCTACCTGAAGAGGTTCTGCCCGGCTGCTCAGCCTGAGGAGCCCCACTGGACCTCCTTCCTGGTCTACCAGCGTTCCCTGAGCCCCCAGGCAGAGGAGCGGCCCAAGTCAGCCGCCAAGAGGAGCCGCCTGGACGGTGGGTGGAGGGATGTGTGCCCCCCCCCCCCATGGAGTTGCCCCTGTGGCTTGGGAGGGAGTGGTGCGCAGGGTCTTCTGGTGGGTAACCATCTCCCTTGCCACTCTTTGCCAGGGTCTTCCTCCTCTGAGCTGCAGGCTATTGATGCCAGCCTCCCCTCCAGCAGAATCAGCAGCCGCATGCAGACCCCACTGCTGACCTCCACGGCCCTCAGGGTCAAGGGCCAGGCAAAGGGGGGCCTCCAGCCGAAGGGGCAGGTGGACTCCGAGGGCTCCGAGTCAGACTTTGTGCTCAGGTGAGGGGCCCTGCCTGGCTTGGGGGGGGTGGGGGGAGGGAAGCGCTCGCTTTCCTTTGATCACACACAGAGGAGGCCAGGCTGACTGCTTTGCTTGTGATCTTTCCTTCAGCAGCAGCCACACTCCGCTGCCCTCCCAGGGGAGGCCCCCACGCAGACACCACCTGCAGCCACAGCTGCCCATGAAGAGGGACCACAGTGGGCTCCTTCTGGGCCGGAGACCAGACCGGTAAGAACTGCAGCATACCTTTACATTTTAGGTCTGCTCGTATGTTTTCCACAAACGCCCCATCTCTTTTTCACCCATGTTCCAGCATTACTTTCCATTTTAGGTTCTTGTGGGTTTTTTCGGGCTATAGGGCCATGTTCTAGAGGCATTTCTCCTGATGTTTCGCCTGCATCTATGGCAAGCATCCTCAGAGGTGGTGAGGTCTGTTGGAATTAGGACAATGGGTTTATATATCTGTGGAAAGGCTGGGGTGGGGCAAGGAGCTCTTCCCTGCTGCAGCTAGGTGTGAATGTTTCAACTGATCACCTTCATTAGCATTTGAAGGCCTGTCTGAGTCTGGGAAAATCTCTTGCTGGGAAGTGTTAATCTGTGCCTGGTTGTTTCCTCTCTGTTGTTTTGCTGTTGTAATTTTAGAGTTTTTTAATACTGGTAGCCAGATTTTGTTCATTTTCATGGTCTCTTCCTTGAAATCCACAAGCAAATAACATCACAATAAAATAATAGACCAATCAAGTAAAATAAACAGTACAAAATAACATAATGGAAAATAAAATACAGTGGGCGGGCCAATTGCACGAAATAAAATGATAAAAACCCTGAATGAGATGGCAATGAAAAGGTATTGTGGGGGAGTCATATTATTATATATCATTATTGTTATTTATATTATTATTATTACTATTTTGTTATAACTACTAATCCCACTGGGGTGACATATAAGTGGGGAGGTTGGCCCCAATACTGGTTAGCCCTTCTCCTTCTGTATTGATGGGTCAATAACCCTCATGCACTTGAACAAGTAGGCAATTAGAGACAAAATCTTTGAGATGGATGCAGCTGACAATAGGTGGGCTAGTAAACACCACTGGTATCCTCGACTAAAGAGTGACCAATATTGCCAACAATATCTGCAAATAAGTGCACCTACAACAACCCAGTGATTCCGGCCATGAAAGCCTTCGACAATTAAGTGTAATTATTGCTGAACTTGCTGACTGAAAGGTCAGTGGTCCAAATTTGGGGAGCAGGGTGAGTTTCCGCTATTAGCCCCAGCTCCTGAGAACCTAGCAGTTCAAAAACATGCAAATGTGAGTAGATCAATAATAGGGAAGATAACGGGGCTCTATGCAGTCATGCCGGTCACATGACCTTGGAGGCGTCTATGGACAACGCTGGCTCTTCGGATGTGAAATGGAGATGAGCACCAACCCTCAGAGTCAGACACAACTATAGACTTAATGTCAGGGGAAACTTTTACCTTTTTTATTGTATTTTAATCCACTTTACCACATTGTTCCTAATGAATTTTGTATTGTGCATTGAAAACTTGACTAAGTGTGGGATTCTTAGCTGCCTCGAGTCCCCAAGGGAGAAAAGTGGGGTATAAATAAAGCTAATAATAATACTGCTGGGGAGATGGAGGCAGAGACAACCCCCCTTCCCCATTTATGCCCCACAGGCAGCAGCTGATGGAAGCTGAAGAGGTCCTGATCGAGAGCCTGGAAAGCAGCGAGTTCGAGGAGGAAAAAGATGACGGCTTTGCCTCTGGACAGGTGAGGGGGGGGGGTGCTCAATGGTTGTGGATATGGGGGACATATGGACCCAGGCGGCCCTTTTCCTGCAGCTCCTCTGTTAGGACTTCCTCTCCAGGAGGAGTTTTGGATCATCAGGGAGCTCTTGCTTTTGGGTGTGTGGGGAGAGGTGTATGCTTTTCTCTTGCTTTTCCCCTTCCTTTGGCAATCCTTGCCTGATCACACCAGGATTTCCCCCCAAAAAGGAGTGCCCAGAGAGTGTGGGCTTTGTGCCAGTGACAGGGATGATAGGCTCCCCCCCCCCCCTATAGGCTAGCTGTACAGTGTTCTCTTGCTATTTGCGGCTCGCTTTTAGCGGATTTGCTGTTTCGCAGGTTTTTGAAAATATTAATATAAAATATTTACGTCCAGTGAAGGCCAGAGACCCCGGAAGTGCGGTGGGGAAGTCCTGCCTCCCTGGCCTGCTGCTGCCTGCAAAACTCTGGAGGCTTTGCAGGGGTCCGTGGAGGCCAGGGAGGCAGGCAGGCGCCTTTGGCACTGAGATTGTGGCGCAGCTGGCTGAGTGTCAGCTGCATTAAGATCACTCTGACCAAAGGTCATGAGTTCGAAGCCAGCCCAGGTTGGAGTGGGCTTCCAACCAATTGTGTAGCGTGTTGTCGACCTTTGCAACCCAAAAGACAGTTGCATCTGTCAAGTAGGAAAATTAGGTACCACCTTATGTGGGGAGGCTAAATTAACTAATTTATGAGGCCATAAAAAAGACTCCAGTGGGAAGCATGCGGGGAATGCGGAAGTACTTCATCAGTGTCGCAGATGGACGATGAAAGCGACAGTTCCCCTGGCGGCCAGAAAAAGTTAAATAGCCTCTGTGTATGTCTGTATACGTTGTATGTCAAATTGGCATTGAATGTTTGCCATATATGTGTACACTATAATCCGCCCTGAGTCCCCACCGGGGTGAGAAGGGCGGAATATAAATACTATAAATAAATAAATATATTTGGGATAGGCCGGGAGGTGGGTAAGGAAGCGCGGGTAAGAAAATAATATATAAAATAATGTATAAATATTAAAATTAACCCTATTTCATGGATTTTCCCTTATTGTGGGGGGGGGGGGGGGTCCTGGAATGCTTTCTTGTTTTTATTGATGTGTTGTTGGGCTTGGCCTCATGTAAGCCGCTCCGAGTCCCTTGGGGAGATGGTGGCGGGGTATAAATAAAGTATTATTATTATTATTATTATTAGGTCTTCCTGGTCAGTCGCAAGGCCGAACAGGGCATAGGGTTACAGCCTGTGTTGGATGGGGTCATACTCCCCCTGAAGACGCAGGTTCGCAGCTTGGGTGTGATCCTGGACTCAGCGCTGAGCCTGGAACCCCAGGTTTCAGCGGTGACCAGGGGAGCATTCGCACAGTTAAAACTGGTGCGCCAGCTGCGCCTGTACCTTGGGAAGTCTGACTTGGCCACAGTAGTCCACGCTCTGGTCACATCCCATATAGACTACTGCAACGCTCTCTACGTGGGGTTGCCTTTGAAGACTGCTTGGAAGCTTCAAATGGTCCAACGATCAGCAGCCAGGATGTTAACAGGAGCGGCACCCAGGGAGCATACAACTCCTCTGTTGCGCCAGCTCCACTGGCTGCCAATTTGCTACTGGGCACAATTCAAAATGCTGGCTTTAGCCTTTAAAGCCCTTAACGGTTCTGGCCCGACTTACCTGTCCGAACGCATCTCCTCCTATGAACCAGTTAGGACACTAAGATCGTCTGGGGAGGCCCTGCTCTCGATCCCGCCAGCTTCACAAGCACGCCTGGCGGGGAAGAGAGACAGGGCCTTCTCAGTGGTGGCCCCTCGGCTGTGGAACGCCCTTCCTACGGACATTAGATCGGCCCCCTCCCTACTGGCATTCCGGAGGAGAGTGAAGACCTGGCTGTTCGAACAGGCATTCAACTAGGCAGTGCAATTGAATTGATTATTGGAACACGGAAAATGGATATGGAGACTGGATTCTGATTTTATTAGTGAGACGTGATGGATTGTTAAATTGATGTATTGATGTTTGATGTTTACTCACTTGCATATGTTAATGATTTTCTACTGTGTATATTGGAATTTGTTGTTAACCGCTCTGAGTCGCCTAAGGGCTGAGAAGAGCGGTATACAAGCGAAGTAAATAAATAAATATTATTACCCCCCCCCCCCCCCCGGACTAAGTGAGGGAACACTGTACACAGGAAGCCTGTGTTAGCAGATTTCTTGCTAAGGCTGGGAAAGGGCATTGCCTCCATTGAGGTCTCTCTCTCTTCTTTGCAGAACGACTGAGGCTGTGCCCCCCCCACCTCTACCTCCACCTGCCCCCACCGGTCAGTGCCTTGTGCCTCAGGGCCAGTTTGTGGGGCTGAAGTTGAGCGCCGATTGCTCTTTCTCCCCGGCCCCTTCCCTCAGAAGGAAGGTTGGAGGGGGCCACCATGGGACTGTTTCCGTTGCACTTATTTGCAGAGTTCTGGGCTGTCTTCCTGGCTCTGCTTGTTGACTCTCGTTGGGATAAAGTTGTTTTGTGCCAAGCACCTGCGGGCTTGTCCTTCTCTGTCCCGGTGGCTGCTATGACCCCGCGTTGAGGCGTATGGCGTAGGCATCGCTGTGGGTCACGTAGCGCACCCAGCGGTGGGGGAGGCTGCTCTGCGGCCCCACGAAGCGCAGGAAGCGGATCTGCAGCCCCGAGCAGGCAAAGGCCGGCACCTCGAAGGACAGGTTGGCCGGGCCCAGCTCCCGCAGGCCTCCGCGGCTCAGGCCGGGCACTTCCAGCTGCGGAAAGGAGGCAGGAAGGCCGTTAGAGAACAAGAGGCATCTCTAACTGACCTCGACCAGCCTCCCTTGTCCCACACTCACCTTAAAGAGGGCAGAGAGCTGGGAGCCCCCCTGGATGCGGGGCACGACCCACTCGACGGACTTGGTGCTGGTCTGCAGGGCGGCCGTCTGCTCAGGGCTGCTCAGTTCCTGGGAGAGGCTGGGTGGGAGGGAGGAGCAGCGGTCAAGGTCATCCCCCTTCCCCAATGGGGTGACCCCTCCTCGGCCTGAAAGGCAGAGACCGGACGCTGCCCAGAGTGGTGCCAGGATTACCTCAGCACTGCTTTGGGGACCGGGAGGTGGACACGGACGTTGACGGCGTGGCTGAGAGAGAGAGAGAGAAAGGGAGATGAGGGTCTCTCTGTATTTTGGGGTGCTCACATGTTGGGCAAGTGGGCTTATTAGCAAATACCCTCCTCATAAATGTACATCAGCAACTTAGCAGGAGCAGTGTGACCCAAACCAGAAGCCCAGAGTAATCGAAAAGAACAAAAACACACAGACCAATGTTGTTATCCTTTCCATAGGAGGCTTTTCTTTGTAGCCAAATAATATAGTAAAAGATGTAAACAAATACACAATAGCTTTACACACAGCAGCCTTTACACTGGAGCTTTCTGACATGAGGCTTCTCTCACACAGAGGTTTACCTCACACTCCTCAGGACAACACTAGCTTTGGCCTACTGATTCTTAACAGGCTTCGGCCTACTTGCTCTCCTCAGAACGACACTAGCTTTGGCCTGTTACTCTCCTTGGAACAACACTAGCTTTGGCCCACTGACTCTTAACAGGCTTCAGCCTACACACACTCTTCAGTACGACACTAGCTTTAGCCTGTTACTCTCCTCAGGGTGACACTAGCTTTGGCCCACTGACTCCAACAGGCTTCGGCCTACTCACTCTCCTCAGAACGATACTAGCTTTGGCCCACTAACTCTTAACAGGCTTCTGCCTACTTGCTCTCCTCAGAACGACACTAGCTTTGGCCTGTTACTCTCTTCAGAATGACACTAGCTTTGGCCCACTGACTCTTAGCAGGCATTGGCCTACTCACTCTCCTCGGAACTACACTAGCTTTGGCCCACTAACTCTTTAACAGGCTTTGGCCTACTCACTCTCCTCGGAACTACACTAGCTTTGGCCCACTGACTCTTAACAGGCTTCGGCCTACTCCCTCTCCTCAGAACGATACTAGCTTTGGCCCACTAACTCTTAACAGGCTTCTGCCTACCCGCTCTCCTCAGAAGGACACTAGCTTTGGCCCACTGACTTTTAACAGGCTTTGGCCTACTCCCTCTCCTCAGGACGACACTAGCTTTGGCCCACTGACTTTTAACAGGCTTTGGCCTACTCCCTCTCCTCAGGACGACACTAGCTTTGGCCCACTGACTCTTAACAGGCTTCAGCCTACTCACTCTCCTCAGGACGACACTAGCTTTGGCCCACTGATTCTTAACAGACTTCAGGCTACTCACTCTCCTCAGAACAACACTAGCTTTGGCCCACTAACTCTTAACAGGCTTCTGCCTACTCGCTCTCTTCAGGACGACACTAGCTTTGTATCACTGACTCTTAACAAGCTTTGGTCTACTCACTCTCTTCAGAACGACACTATCTTTGGCCCACTCACTCTTAAGAGGCTTTGGCCTACTCGCTCTCCTCAGAACGACACTAGCTTTGGCCTGTTACTCTCCTCGGAACAACACTAGCTTTGGCCCACTCACTCTTAACAGGCTTCAGCCTACTCGCTCTCCTCAGAATGACACTAGCTTTGGCCTGTTACTGTCCTCAGAAGGACACTAGCTTTGGCTCACTGACTCTTAATAGGCTTCTGCCTACACACACTCTTCAGAACGACACTAACTTTGGCCTACTAACTCTTAACAGGCTTTGGCCTACTTGCTCTCCTCAGAACAACACTAGCTTTGGCCTGTTACTCTCCTTGGAACGACACTAGCTTTGGCCCACTAACTCTTAACAGGCTTCGGCCTACTCGTTCTCTTCAGAACGACCCTAGCTTTGGCTCACTGATTCTTAACAGGCTTCGGCCTACTCACTCTCTTCAGAACAACACTAGCTTTGGCCCACTGACTCTTTAACAGGCTTTGGCCTACTCACTCTCCTCAAAACGACACTAGCTTTGGCCCACTAACTCTTAACAGTCTTCCGCCTACTTACTTTCAGTGCTTGACTCGCTTTTATAATTAAAAAAACCCAGTTAATTATTAATGTTAATCTCTGACACACATATCTGCCCTCTCTGAAGGTGGCTTACCTCTTAGGTGGCAGGTCACAGCGGAGCTTGAGGTAGACTTGCACCCTACAGAAGGAGGAAAGCACGGGCAGAAGTGAGGGCACACCTGGCCTTTCCCACCTGCCCTGCAGCAATGGCAGCCAAGCGCCCCCACAATGCCTATTGAGGCCACAAAACCCCTCCAAAGAGCTGAGGGAGGGGGCAATTTGGACCCAGCGCCCTCCCCTCTCCCCAAACAAAAGCCCACTCACCGGCCACTGGGAAGGTCGTGGTGGACGGTGGGGAAGAGGTGGAAGGGCAGGGCGGTGGGGCAGTGGTCGGCCAGCTGGTACTGCATCAGGGTCAGCTGCTCAAAAAGAGGGGTGGGGGGATCAGGATCCTCAATTGGACACCCACCCACCCTCTTGTGGTCCCCTCTTCCTCCCCACATGCCTTTACCTCCCCTTGGCTGGGGGTCACCCTCAGGACGCGGCTGCGCTCAAACTCATCCAGCCTCACGGAGCTGTGGAAGGAGCACTCGTCCACTCGGACCGCCGTGCCATAGCCTGGGAAGAAGAGAAGGGGGGCAGTTTTTTTGGGGGGGGGAGCCCAAGGGGAGGGGATGTTCAAGGGAAGGGGCTGGCACTCACCACGGAGCTCCATTTTGCCCACGCAGAACTCCTCCGAGAGGCCCACCCGCATCTCTGCAAGGGAAGCCATGGAGCTCGTCACAAACGCTTTGCCTCCTTGCGTTGGAAGGGGCTCTTGGGTCAGTTTGTCAATGTCAATTTTGAAGCTGTCAATCATGGGGTAAAGTAGGGCCCCCTACCTCTCAGGGGCACGTGGTGGTGGGGAGGGGCAGAATTCCTCAAAGAAGAGCATGCCCTGCCTGCATAGGAGGAGCAGGAGAAGTGAAAGGAGATTCCATCTGAACATGAGGAAGAACTTCCTGACTGTGAGAGCTGTTCAGCAGTGGAACTCTCTGCCCCGGAGTGTGGTGGAGGCTCCTTCTTTGGGGGCTTTGAAACAGAGGCTGGATGACCATCTGTCGGGGGTGATTTGAAAGCAATATTCCTGCTTCTTGGCAGAATGGGGTTGGACTGGATGATGGCCCATGAGGTCTCTTCCAACTCTAGGATTCTAGGATTCTATGACTGTGAGAGCTGTTCAGCAGTGGAACTCTCTGCCCCAGAGTGTGATGGAGGCTTCTTCTTTGGGGGCTTTTAAACAAAGGCTGGATGGCCATCTGTCAGGGGTGCTTTGAATGCAATTTTCTTGCTTCTTGGCAGAATGGGGGTGGACTGGATGACCCATGAGGTCTCTTCCAATTTTTTGATTCTAAGTGGAAGCAAATTCTTGATCCCGAACCTGGGAATCAAGGGCTAGGCCTGCTTCCTGAAATTGGTCCATTCTTGTTAGAAATATTAAATATCAATAAGGTATTTTTAATTACAAAAATGTGAGTCAAGTACTGAAAGGGTTACATGGATGCAATGACTCAGAAAAAGCTGCAGTTCCATATAAGGTGTGCCTGTAGCTTAATAGCTCTCAGTCTGAGAGAGCCCTCAGTGGGAGAAAGCCTCAGTGGGAGAAGCCTCAGTGGGAGAAGCTTCGGTGAGAGAAGCCCCAGGTTGAAGGCCATCGTGTGTGAAGGCTGCTGTGTGTGAAGCTCCAGTATGAAGGTTGAACTTTGTGTTACGGAAACCTTGTTGTAAACAGTGCAACTACCTCTGAGGATGCTTGCCATAGATGCAGGCGAAACGTCAGGAGAGAATGCCTCTAGACCATGGCCATATAGCCCGAAAAAACCTACAACAACCCAGTGCAACCATATTTTGCTATCAAGAAAAGCCTCCTAAGGAAGATATAAAATTGGTTGTGTAGATATAGAATTGGAAGATATAAAATGGATGACACTTTCACCATTTGGAGCCATGGAGAAGAAGAACTCAACAGGTTCCTGGACCATCTCAACAGCAAACATCCAATTCACCATGGAAAAAGAAAATGAAGACTGCCTTTTCTAGATGTCCTAGTCATCCGCAAACCAGATCCACAATTGGGTCACACCGTCTACAGAAAATCCACACAGATAGATATCTACATAAAAACTCCAACCATCACCCAAGTAAAAAAAGAAGCCCCATTCAAGCCTTGGCAGACCGTGCAAAAAGAATCTGCGAAGCCCACCTCCTCCAAGATGAACGGAACCCCCTCAACTGGGCTCTCCAGGCCAAGGGAGACTCCACCTCAGACATCAGAAGAGCTGCAAGACCACCGAGAAGAAGCCACGAGAGACAAGACCAAGACCCACCCAGAGGGAAAGGGTTCCTGCCAGACATCAAGGGAACCACTGACCGCAAAAGGAAGCTGATGAGGAAACACAACATACAAACTATCTCCAGACCCACCAAGAAAATCCAACCAATGCTACTTTCAGCAAAGGACGAGGGATCCTCTCACTTCTGCGGGAGTCTACCGTGTACCATGCAGCTGTGGACAAGAAGTCTACAGAGGGACCACCAAACGCAGCAGCATTGCCCAGACACGCATCAAGGAACATGAAAAGCACTGCAGACTCCTTCAACCAGAGAAGTCAGCCATAGCAGAGCACCTGAGGAACCAACCTGGACATAGCATTTTATTGGAGAACACAGAAATGCTGGACCACTCTCACAACCACCATGTCAGGCTACACAGAGAAACCATTGAAATCCACAAGAAGCATGTGGACAATTTCAACAGAAAGGAGGAAACCATGAAAATGAACAAAATCTGGCTACCAGTATTAAAAAACTCAAAAATTACAACAGCACAACAACAGAGAGGAAACAAACAAGGACATCTAATCACCTCTCAACATAAGATTGCCCCAGGCACTGCCAGGCCATCAAATGCTAATCAAGGTGGTCAGTTGAAACATTCACACCTAGCTCCAGCAGACAAGAGTCCTTTCTCCCACCCTGGACATTATTCCACAGATATATAAACCCTTTTTCCTAGTCCCAACAGACCTCACTAGAATCATAGAATCAAAGAGTTGGAAGAGACCTCATGGGCCATCCAGTCCAACCCCATTCTGCCAAGAAGCAGGAATATTGCATTCAAATCACCCCTGACAGATGGCCATCCAGCCTCTGCTTAAAAGCTTCCAAAGAAGGAGCCTCCACCACACTCCGGGGCAGAGAGTTCCACTGCTGAACGGCTCTCACAGTCAGGAAGTTCTTCCTCATGTTCAGATGGAATCTCCTCTCTTGTAGTCTGAAGCCATTGTTCCGCGTCCTAGTCTCCAGGGAAGCAGAAAACAAGCTTGCTCCCTCCTCCCTGTGGCTTCCTCTCACATATTTATACCTCTGAGGATGCTTGCCATAGATGCAGGCGAAATGTCAGGAGAGAATGCCTCTATACACCATGGCCATATAGCCCGAAAAAACCTACAACAACCCAGACTCAGCAAAAAGCTGCAGTTCCATATAAAGTGTGCCTGTAGCTTAATAGCTATCAGTCTGAGAGAGCCCTCAGTGGGAGAAAGGCCTCAGTGGGAGAAGCTTCAGTGAGAGAAGCCCATCGTGTGTGAAGCTCCAGTGTGAAGGTTGAACTTTGTGTTGTGGAAACCTTGTTGTAAACAGTGCAACAATATTGTTTTGCTATCAAGGAAAGCCTCCTAAGGAAGATATAAAATTGGTCTCTGCTTTTGTTCTTTTCATCACTTTGATGCTGGGTCACGCTACTGCGAAGAAGTACATTTATAGGAAGGGTCTTTAGTTAATAAGCCCACTCGCCCAACAATACTTGCATGATTTACTCACCGGAACAATTTGGGAAGAAACTCTTGAGCCGGATCTCTCCTTGGATGTCGACTTTCATGGGTGTTCCCTGGGGAGGGAAGGAGGGGTGGCCAGAAGGCTCAGTTCCACCCAACCAATTCAATGGAGGCTAGGGCCCTATCTCCCCAAATAAACTGCCCCCCCTAACAAACTCACATTGGCTGCAATGATCACCGTGAGGCGCTCCACCAGGTCCAGGAAGACCTCTGGCCGGGAACCCTGGGACAGAGAAAGACACCAGTTGGACCAATGGTTCTGGATGAACCCAGATTGAGGAATATGAGGTGTGTCTTCTGACCTGTTCCCCGCGCAGGGAGAGGGCTGGCCGGGCCGCGGCAGAGCTGGGGGCCACCTTGCTCTGCTGAGTGTCCGCTCCAAACTTCAAACACAAAAAAAGGACCACGGTTAGAAACAGGCCCAAGCTGCGAGGGTTGCAAAACACCCCCTTCCTGGAACAAGGCTGTCAATGGGTCTGTTTTGTTTTCCCAGAGGAAGGAAGCACTGCTCCAAATAGAGGGAAGGTCTAACCCAGTGGTTCTCAACCTGGAGGTCGGGACCCCCGGGGGGGGGGGGGGCGTGAGAGGGCGTCAGGGGAGTCACCAAAGACCATCAGAAAACACAGTATTTTCTATTGGTCATGGGGGTTTTGTGTGGAAAATTTGGCCCAATTCTACCGTTGGTGGGATTCAGAATGCTCCTTGATTGTAGGTGAACTATAAATTCAAACAACTACAACTCCCAAATGTCAAGCTCTATTTTCCCCCAACTCCAGCAATGTTCACATTTGGTTATATTGAGTATTCATGCCAAGTTTGGTCCAGATCCATCCTTGTTTGAGTCCACAGTGTTCTCTGGATGTAGGTGAACTACAACTCTCGTACTCAAGGTCAATGCCCACCAAACCCTGTTGGTCATGGGAGTTCTGTGTGCCAAGGTTGGTTCAATTCCATGGTTGGTGGAGTTCAGAATGCTCTTTGATTGTAGGTGAACTATAAATCCCAACAACTACAACTCCCAAATGTCAAGTTCTATTTCTCCTAAATTCCACCAGCGTTCACATTTGGGCATATTGAGTATTGAGTCCACAGTGCTTACTGGATATAGGTAAACTACAACTCCAAAAATCAAGATCAATGCCCACCAAACCCTTCCAGTATTTTGTGTTGGTCATGGGAGTTCTGCGTGCCAAGTTTGGTTCAATTCCATTGTCGGTGGAGTTCAGAATGCTCTTTGTAGGTGAACTATAAATCCCAGCAACTATAACTCAGAAATGATAAAATCAAGCCCCCCCCCCCCCCAAGTCAAATTTGGGCATAGCAGATAGTTGTGCCAGATTTGGTCTATTGAATGGAAATACATCTTGTATATCAGATATTTACATTACAATTTGTAACAGTAGCAAAATTAAAGTTATGAAGTAGCAACAAAAATAATTTTAGGGTTGAGGGTCACCACAACATGAGGAACTGTATTAAGGGGTCCTAGCATTAGGAAGGTTGAGAGCCACGGGGAAATCAAGTCATCCAGTACTTTGCTATAGTGTCCCCAGTGAATGGGTCTGGATGCGCCAGAAAAAAGGAGCCATTCTCCTGTGTGCTGTTTCCCCAGAGCCGGCAGCTTTCACCTGGAGTCCCAAGAAGCCATCCCTATGCCATTTTTTGCAAGGGGTCAGGTGCACATCGAGTGAGACACCATTTAAAGTCTCACCATTTAAAGCTGAGCCATGTCCAGCTTATGTAGTCTACTGAAATACCTAGATTTCTCCAACAGGTATGCACTGCAGGAGGGCGACAAATGACCAAGGGTCTGAAGAACAAGCCCTATGAGGAGTGGTTGAAAGAGCTGGGCATGCTTAGCCTGCAGAAGAGAAGGCTGAAAGGAGACAGGACGATGGCCATATGTAATGATGTGACGGGAAGCCATAGGGAGGAGGGAGCAGGCTTCCTTTCAGCTGCCCTGGAGACTAAGACACCCCAAAAAGGTGAGCATTAGATTTGAGTCAATACGGGTAGTTTCCCCCCTTTTGCGGGGCTCTTGTGAGCTGAATGCTATGGAACCTGGAGGGCTGTTTGCCTACGCAGACAGTTTTAATGGTGGATTTTAAACTCAACATAGTGAATCACAGCACTCTCTGGACCATCCTCCAAAAAATCAGGTGCCCTAACAAGCTTGTGACTATCCTGCGGCTCCTCCACGATGACATGATGGCAACAGTCCTGGACAGCAATGGCTCCCAAAGTGACCCATTTAAGGTGGAATCGGGTGTCAAACAGGGATGTGTTGTTATTGCCCCAACTTTATTCTCCATCTTCATCGCTATGATACTTCGCCTTGTTGATGGGAAGCTTCCTACCAGAGTGGAAATCATCTATTGGACAGGTGGCAAGCTATTCAACTTCAGCAGACTGAAGGCCAAAACCAAGGTCTGTTATAGAACTCCAGTATGCTGATGACAACGTCATCTGTGCACATTCAGAAGAAGACCCACAAACCACTCTAAACATCTTTGCTGAAGCATACGAGAAGCTCGGCCTCTCATTGAACATCAAGAAAACCAAAGTGCTCTTCCAGCAGTCACTGGCCAATCCCTCTCCAATGCCAGTGATACAGCTTAATGGTGGAACATTAGAGGATGTTGACCATTTCCACTCCCTTGCCAGCCACTTCTCCACCAAAGTCAACACTGACACTGAAATACGACACTGCCTGAGCTCTCTGGGAGTGTTTGAGGACCGGGACATCCGTAGGGAGACCAAGGTGCTTGTTTATAAAGCTATTCCCCTCCCAACCCTGCTCAACGCCTGCGAAACGTGGACTGTCTACAGACGTCACATGCAACTCCTGGAATGATTCCAGCAGCGATGCCTCCGGAAAATCCTGCAAATATTTTGGGAAGGCAAGCGGACAAATATTTTGGGAAGACAAGCTGGAAGAAGCAAAGACGACCAGCTCTGAAGCGATGGTCCTCCGCCATCAACTCTGCTGGACCAGCCACATTGTCAGGATGGCCAACCACTGCCTCCCAAAGCAGTTGCTCTACTCCGAACTCAAGAACAGAAAACAATGTTGGAGGACAGGAAAAGAGATTTAAAGATGGGCTCAAAGCCAACTTTAAAAACTCTGGCATAGACACTGAGAACTGGGAAGCCCTGTCCCTTGAGCGCTCCAGCTGGAGGTCAGTTGTGACCAGCAGTGCTGCAGAATTTGAAGAGGAACGAATGGAGGGTGGAAGAGAGAAACATGCCAAGAGGAAGGCACGTCAAGCCAACCCTGACCGGGGCCACCTTCCACCTGGAAACCGATGCCCTCACTGTGGGAGAAGATGCAGGTCAAGAATAGGGCTCGACGGTCATCTACAGACCCACTGCCAGGACACTGATCTTGGAGGACCATCATCCTCGTACAACGAGGGATTGCCTAAGTAAGTAAGTAAAACTCCACTGTGTGCCCTGTTTTTGTTTTGTGTATTTTGATGCACATTTTATGGATGTATGTTTTAATATGTGCATCTTACGAAGTATTCTAAAATGATTACGTGTTTGTTTATGTTTTACTGATGCGGTAACCCATCTCAAGCCATTAGGCGAGGCGGGCAAGAAATAAAAATGACTCTCTCTCGTTTCCGTTGGCTGCAGGTTCCCTCGAGTCCTGTCCTGCAGCCAGAGAACAAGCCAAGGAAGCCTGCAATGGGCTCTCTCTCCCACCCGCACCCCTCCACCAGTAGGCACCACGGGCTCACCAGCCCCACGGAGCTGAGGTCCAGGAGGCTGAAGCGCGGGCCCAGGACCGGCTCCACTTGCAGGAAGTTCCGCAGCACCTCGGGGGCCGTGCTCTGGACGTAGCCGTAGTCCTGGAAGGAAGGGAAGGAGCCAGTGAAAGAGTGTGTGTGTGTGTGGGGGGGGGGGGTTCCACCTGCCACTTTAGTGAGGCCCCGGCCCTTTGATCTAGGTCCTGTCTTGAGGCAGGTCACTACATCTGCCTGCCACCTCAGAAGAAGGAGGAGGAAATCCTGCTGCTACTCTCCCCCCATCCAAGCCAGCTAAGGGGAGAAAGGGGACTGAGGAAGAGACTTTAAAAACACCTGTCTCCTGGTTGTTGCTTACTACATCTGCCTGCCACCTCAGGAGGAGAAGGAGGAAGTCCTCCTGCTACTCTCCCCCTCCCAAGCCAGCTAAGAGGAGGAAGGGGGCTGAGGAAGAGTCTTTAAAAATGCCTGTCTCCTGACTCTTGCTTACTACATCTGCCTGCCACCTCAGGAGGAGAAGGAGGAAGTCCTGCTGCTACTCTCCCCCTCCCAAGACAGCTAAGAGGAGGAAGGGGGTTGAGGAAGAGTCTTTAAAAAGCCTGTCTCCTGACTCTTGCTTACTACATCTGCCTGCCACCTCAGGAGGAGAAGGAGGAAGTCCTGCTGCTACTCTCCCCCTCCCAAGACAGCTAAGAGGAGGAAGGGAACTGAGGAAGAGACTTTAAAAACACCTGTCTCCTGGCTGTTGCTTACTACATCTGCCTGCCACCTCAGGAGGAGAAGGAGGAAGTCCTGCTGCTACTCTCCCCCTCCCAAGACAGCTAACAGGAAGGGGACTGAGGAAGATACTTTAAAAACACCTGTCTCCTGTCTGTTGCTTACTACATCTGCCTGCCACCTCAGAAGGAGAAGGAGGAAATCCTACTGCTATTCTCCC
Organism: Anolis sagrei; assembly: GCF_037176765.1. Classification (NCBI taxonomy): domain Eukaryota; kingdom Metazoa; phylum Chordata; class Lepidosauria; order Squamata; family Anolidae; genus Anolis; species Anolis sagrei. Next base: position 246,966,731 of record NC_090024.1, on the reverse strand, counting down.
CCTCCCAAGCCAGCTAAGAGGAGAAAAGGAACTGAGGAAGAGACTTTAAAAACACCTGTCTCCTGGCTGTTGCTTAATACATCTGCCTGCCACCTCAGAAGGAGAAGGAGGAAATCCTACTGCTATTCTCCCCCTCCCAAGCCAGCTAAGAGGAGAAAAGGAACTGAGGAAGAGACTTTAAAAACACCTGTCTCCTGGCTGTTGCTTAATACATCTGCCTGCCACCTCAGGAGGAGAAGGAGAAAATCCTGCTGCTTCTTGTCCCCCCCCCACCCCTCAAGCCAGCTAAGAGGAGGAAGGGGACTGGGGAAGAGACTTTAAAAACACCTGTCTCCTGGCTGTTGCTTACTACATCTGCCTGCCACCTCAGGAGGAGAAGGAGGAAGTCCTGCTGCTACTCTCCCCCTCCCAAGACAGCTAACAGGAAGGGGACTGAGGAAGAGACTTTAAAAACACCTGTCTCCTGTCTGTTGCTTACTACATCTGCCTGCCACCTCAGGAGGAGAAGGAGGAAGTCCTGCTGCTACTCTCCCCCTCCCAAGACAGCTAAGAGGAGGAAGGGGACTGAGGAAGAGACTTTAAAAACACCTGTCTCCTGACTCTTGCTTACTACATCTGCCTGCCACCTCAGGAGGAGAAGGAGGAAGTCCTGCTGCTACTCTCCCCCTCCCAAGACAGCTAAGAGGAGGAAGGGAACTGAGGAAGAGACTTTAAAAACACCTGTCTCCTGGCTGTTGCTTACTACATCTGCCTGCCACCTCAGGAGGAGAAGGAGGAAGTCCTGCTGCTACTCTCCCCCTCCCAAGACAGCTAACAGGAAGGGGACTGAGGAAGAGACTTTAAAAACACCTGTCTCCTGTCTGTTGCTTACTACATCTGCCTGCCACCTCAGAAGGAGAAGGAGGAAATCCTACTGCTATTCTCCCCCTCCCAAGCCAGCTAAGAGGAGAAAAGGAACTGAGGAAGAGACTTTAAAAACACCTGTCTCCTGGCTGTTGCTTAATACATCTGCCTGCCACCTCAGAAGGAGAAGGAGGAAATCCTACTGCTATTCTCCCCCTCCCAAGCCAGCTAAGAGGAGAAAAGGAACTGAGGAAGAGACTTTAAAAACACCTGTCTCCTGGCTGTTGCTTAATACATCTGCCTGCCACCTCAGGAGGAGAAGGAGAAAATCCTGCTGCTTCTTGTCCCCCCCCCCCACCCCTCAAGCCAGCTAAGAGGAGGAAGGGGACTGGGGAAGAGACTTTAAAAACACCTGTCTCCTGGCTGTTGCTTACTACATCTGCCTGCCACCTCAGGAGGAGAAGGAGGAAGTCCTGCTGCTTCTCCCCCTCCCAAGACAGCTAACAGGAGGAAGGGGACTGAGGAAGATACTTTAAAAACACCTGTCTCCTGTCTGTTGCTTACTACATCTACCTGCCACCTCAGGAGGAGAAGGAGGAAATCCTGCTGCTACTCTCCTCCTCCCAAGCCAGCTAAGAGGAGGAAGGGGACTGAGGAAGATACTTTAAAAACATCTGTCTCCTGGCTGTTGCTTACTACATCTGCCAGCCACCTCAGAAGGAGAAGGAGAAAATCCTGCTGCTTCTTGTCCCCCCCCCCCCACCCCTCAAGCCAGCTAAGAGGAGGAAGGGGACTGGGGAAGAGACTTTAAAAACACCTGTCTCCTGACTCTTGCTTACTACATCTGCCTGCCACCTCAGGAGGAGAAGGAGAAAATCCTGCTGCTTCTTGTCCCCCCCACCCCACCCCTCAAGCCAGCTAAGAGGAGGAAGGGGACTGGGGAAGAGACTTTAAAAACACCTGTCTCCTGGCTGTTGCTTACTACATCTGCCAGCCACCTCAGAAGGAGAAGGAGGAAATCCTACTGCTATTCTCCCCCTCCCAAGCCAGCTAAGAGGAGAAAAGGAACTGAGGAAGAGACTTTAAAAACACCTGTCTCCTGGCTGTTGCTTAATACATCTGCCTGCCACCTCAGAAGGAGAAGGAGGAAATCCTACTGCTATTCTCCCCCTCCCAAGCCAGCTAAGAGGAGAAAAGGAACTGAGGAAGAGACTTTAAAAACACCTGTCTCCTGGCTGTTGCTTAATACATCTGCCTGCCACCTCAGGAGGAGAAGGAGAAAATCCTGCTGCTTCTTGTCCCCCCCCCCCCCCACCCCTCAAGCCAGCTAAGAGGAGGAAGGGGACTGGGGAAGAGACTTTAAAAACACCTGTCTCCTGGCTGTTGCTTACTACATCTGCCTGCCACCTCAGGAGGAGAAGGAGGAAGTCCTGCTGCTTCTCCCCCTCCCAAGACAGCTAACAGGAGGAAGGGGACTGAGGAAGATACTTTAAAAACACCTGTCTCCTGTCTGTTGCTTACTACATCTACCTGCCACCTCAGGAGGAGAAGGAGGAAATCCTGCTGCTACTCTCCTCCTCCCAAGCCAGCTAAGAGGAGGAAGGGGACTGAGGAAGATACTTTAAAAACATCTGTCTCCTGGCTGTTGCTTACTACATCTGCCAGCCACCTCAGAAGGAGAAGGAGAAAATCCTGCTGCTTCTTGTCCCCCCCCCCCCACCCCTCAAGCCAGCTAAGAGGAGGAAGGGGACTGGGGAAGAGACTTTAAAAACACCTGTCTCCTGACTCTTGCTTACTACATCTGCCTGCCACCTCAGGAGGAGAAGGAGAAAATCCTGCTGCTTCTTGTCCCCCCCACCCCACCCCTCAAGCCAGCTAAGAGGAGGAAGGGGACTGGGGAAGAGACTTTAAAAACACCTGTCTCCTGGCTGTTGCTTACTACATCTGCCAGCCACCTCAGAAGGAGAAGGAGAAAATCCTGCTGCTTCTTGTCCCCCCCCCCCCCACCCCTCAAGCCAGCTAAGAGGAGGAAGGGGACTGGGGAAGAGACTTTAAAAACACCTGTCTCCTGGCTGTTGCTTACTACATCTGCCTGCCACCTCAGGAGGAGAAGGAGGAAGTCCTGCTGCTTCTCCCCCTCCCAAGACAGCTAACAGGAGGAAGGGGACTGAGGAAGATACTTTAAAAACACCTGTCTCCTGTCTGTTGCTTACTACATCTACCTGCCACCTCAGGAGGAGAAGGAGGAAATCCTGCTGCTACTCTCCTCCTCCCAAGCCAGCTAAGAGGAGGAAGGGGACTGAGGAAGATACTTTAAAAACATCTGTCTCCTGGCTGTTGCTTACTACATCTGCCAGCCACCTCAGAAGGAGAAGGAGAAAATCCTGCTGCTTCTTGTCCCCCCCCCCCCCCACCCCTCAAGCCAGCTAAGAGGAGGAAGGGGACTGGGGAAGAGACTTTAAAAACACCTGTCTCCTGACTCTTGCTTACTACATCTGCCTGCCACCTCAGGAGGAGAAGGAGAAAATCCTGCTGCTTCTCCCCCCCCCCCCGCCCCAAGCCAGCTAAGAGGAGGAAGGGGACTGAGGAAGATACTTTAAAACATCTGTCTCCTGGCTGTAGCTTACAACATCTGCCTGCCACCTCAGGAGGAGGAAGGCGGTATACAAATACAGTAAATAAATAAAATTTTCACCATGACGTACCAGTAGCTCATCCAAGAGTTCGTAGAGGAGGGCGAAGTTGAGGGCCACGCTCCTCTCGTCCAGGGCCCCGCAGGAGTCCCGAAGCAGCGCCGCCAATCTAGACAAAAGGGGTGGAGTTAGGGACAATGGGCGGGGCCTCACTCTCCCAGGAGGCACAGTTTGGCAATGGATCTAATAGCCTGGGAAAGCTGTGGGGCCTCCTCTGGACGTCTTCCTTAACAGCCTGAACATTCTCTCCCTTAAGTTGGAAAATTGAGCATGGTCATGCTGAGAAACTGCAAGTCGCTTCTGGTGTGAGAGAACTGGCTGTCTGCAAGGACGTTGCCCAGGGGACATTGCCCAGATGTTTTGATGTTTGACCATCCTTGTGGAAGGCTTCTCTCATGTCCCCGCATGAGGAGCTGGAGCTGACAGAGGGAGCTCATCCACACTCTCCCTGGATTCGAACCTGCGACCTGTCGGTCTTCAGTCCTGCCGGCACAGGGGTTCAACCCACTGTGCCACCAGGGTGTTGCTATTCGCTACCTTGATCAACACTGAATAGCCATGCAGCTTCAAGGTCTGGTTGCTTCCTGCCCAAGGCAATCCTATATCTAGCTAGCTATCTATGTATGTATGTATGTATCTATCTATCTGTGGAATGATGTCCAGGGTGGGAAAAAGAAAGAAAGAACTCTCGTCTGTTGGAGGCGAGTGTGAATGTTGCTATAGATCACCTTGATTAGCACAGAATAGCCTTGCAGCTTCAAGGTCTGGCTGCTTCCTGCACAGGAAATCCTATCTATCTATGGAATGATGTCCAGGGTGAGATAAAGAAAGAACTCTAGTCTGTTGGATGCAAGTGTGAATGTTGCTATTGGCCACCTTGGTTAGCACTGAATAGCCTTACACCTTCAAGGCCTGGCTGCTTCCTGCCCGAGGCAATCCTATATATATGTGTGTGTGTGTGGAATGTTGTCAAAGGTGGGAGAAAGAGAGAACTCTATAATCTGTTGGAGGCAAGTGTGAATGTTGCTACTGGCCACCTTGATTAACATTGAGTAGCCTTGCAGCCTCAAGGTCTGGCTGCTTCCTGTCCAGGGGAATCCTATATATATATATATATATATATATATATATATATATATATATCTATATATCTGTGGAATGTTGTCAAGGATGGGAGAAAGAGAGAACTCTATAATCTGTTGGAGCCAAGTGTGAATGTTGCTATTGGCTAGCTTGATTAGCATTGAGTAGCCTTGCACCTTCAAAGCCTGGCTGCTTCCTTCCTGGGGGAATCCTTTGTTGTGGGGTGTGAGCTGGCCTTGATGTAGGATTTAGCCAGGCATGGGCCAACTTAGGACCTCCTTCCAAGTGTTAGGAAGGTAGGAATTGGAGTCCACAACACCTGGAGAGAGGGAGGGCCCAAGTTGTCCCATGCATAGGGGCGTGGCCTAGCTGTGCAGTGGGCGTGGCCTAGCTCCAAGCCCCGCCCCCGACTGACCTGTTGAGGAACTCCAGTGCTGCAAAAGGTGAAGCTTTGGAAGGGATGGTGGCCACGAAGTAGAGCCCCCCATGACGCACATGCGCGAAGTGGAGCCCCGGGGGATGCGCCTCCTGCAGGAGAAAGGGAGGGTGTGACGTCAGAGGGTGAGTGACGTCCGGTGCTTCCCCCTTGGCCTTGACCCCCTTCTCACCATGAAGACCGGGGCCTGGTCAGGAGGCAGCGCCGTCACCTTCCGGAAGAAGTCCTCCACGAGGCCGGGGTGGCCCTCCCCACGGACTGTGCGCAGAGGGTCAAGGAGGGCAACGGGACCAGGGCCCTCCCCCACTGTCCCTCCCCTTCAGAAGAAGACGTACAAGCCACTCTAAACACCTTCGCAGAAGCATACGAGAAGCTCGCCCTCTCACTGAACATTGAGAAAACCAAGGTGCTTTTCCAGCAGGCACCAGCCAATCCCTCTCCAATGCCAGTGATACAGCTTAATGGTGTAACATTAGGAAATGTGGACCATTTCCGCTCCCTTGGCAGCCACCTCTCCACCAAAGTCAACATCGACGCCAAAATACAACACCGCCTGAGCTCTGCAAGTGCAGCATTTTCCCGAATGAAGCAGAGAGTGTTTGAGGACCGGGACATCCATAGGGAGACCAAGGGGCTTGCCTATAAAGCTACTGTCCTCCCAACCCTGCTCTATGCCTGCGAAATGTGGACTGTCTACAGATGTCAACATTGAGACTGAAATGCAACACCGTCTGAGCTTTGCAAGTGCAGCATTTTCCCGAATGAAGCAGAGAGTGTTTGAGGACCGGGACATCCGTAGGGATACCAAGGTGCTTGTTTATAAAGCTATTGTCCTTCCAATCCTGCTCTATGCCTGCGAAATGTGGACTGTCTACAGATGTCAACATTGAGACTGAAATGCAACACCGTCTGAGCTTTGCAAGTGCAGCATTTTCCCGAATGAAGCAGAGAGTGTTTGAGGACCGGGACATCCGTAGGGATACCAAGGTGCTTGTCTGTAAAGCCATTGTCCTCCCAACCCTGCTATACGCCTGCGAAATGTGGACTGTCTACAGATGTCAACATTGAGACTGAAATGCAACACCGTCTGAGCTTTGCAAGTGCAGCATTTTCCCAAATGAAGCAGAGAGTGTTTGAGAACTGGGACATCCGTAGGGAGACCAAGGGGCTTGTCTATAAAGCTACTGTCCTCCCAACCCTGCTCTATGCCTGCGAGACGTGGACTGTCTACAGATGTCAACATTGAGACTGAAATGCAACACCGTCTGAACTTTGCAAGTGCAGCATTTTTCCGAATGAAGCAGAGAGTGTTCGAGGACCGGGACATCCGTAGGGATACCAAGGTGCTTGTCTATAAAGCTATTCCCCTCCCAACCCTGCTCTATGCCTGCGAAACGTGGACTGTCTACAGACGTCACATGCAACTCCTGGAACGATTCAATCAGCGCTGCCTCCGGAAAATCCTGCAAATCTCTTGGGAAGACAAGCGGACAAACGTCAGCGTGCTGGAAGAAGCAAAGACCACCAGCATTGAAGTGATGCTTCTCCGCCACCAACTCCGCTGGACTGGCCACATTGCCCGGATGCCCGACCACCGTCTCCCAAAGCAGTTGCTCTACTCTGAACTCAAGAATGGAAAACGGAATGCTGGTGGACAGGAAAAGAGATTTAAAGATGGGCTTAAAGCCAACCTTAAAAACTCTGGCATGGACACTGAGAACTGGGAAGCCCTGGCCCTTGAGCGCTCCAGCTGGAGGTCAGCTGTGACCAGCAGTGCTGCAGAATTTGAGGAGACACGAGTGGAGGGTGAAAGAGAGAAACGTGCCAGGAGGAAGGCGCGTCAAGCCAACCCCGACCGGGACCGCCTTCCACCTGGAAACTGATGCCTTCACTGTGGGAGAAGATGTGGGTCAAGAAGAGGGCTCCACAGCCACCTACAAACCCACAAAAATAGTCATCAAGGAAGACCATCTTACTCGTCCAACGAGGGATCGCCTAAGTAAGTAAGTAAGTAAGTCTCTCCCCTTCTGCCCTTCAGGAAGGATACAGTCCTTGTAGAGGAGCCGGTCCCCTTGCGAGGAGAGCACGAACACCTCCGAGATCATCCTCGGCCCTCCAGGAAACACTCTGCACACGCCCCGGAGCACTCTCTTTAGCCTTACTTCCTGGAAGAAGCAAAATACTAGGGAGGGGGCGTGGCCTGTGGGAGGTCACGCCCCTCCCGCCTGGGATTGGCTCACAGGCGCTGCGTCACCTAGAGGCGTGGCCTGCACAAGGAAGAGTCTCCACCCTTCAGTGATAAAGGGAGAAGGGATTGGTTGAGGAATGTAGCGTCACGTAGAGGCGTGGCCTACACAAGGAAGAGTTTCCGCCCTTCTCTGCAAAGACGAGCAGGGATTGGTTGCGAGGTGTCGCGTCACGTAAAGGCGTGGCCTACACAAGGAAGAGTTTCCGCCCTTCTCTGCAAATGTGACCGGTGATTGGTTGCGAGGTGTCGCGTCACGTAGAGGCGTGGTTTGTATAACGGCAAGTCCCCGCCCCCGCCTGCAAAGGCGAGCGGTGATTGGTTGCGAGGTGCTGCGTCACGTAGAGGCGTGGTTTGTATAACGGCAAGTCCCCGCCCCCGCCTGCAAAGGCGAGCGGTGATTGGTTGCGTGGTGCTGCGTCACGTAGAGGCGTGGCCTACACAAGGAAGAGTTTTCTCCCTTCGCTGCAAAGACGAGCGGTGATTGGTTGCGAGGTGCTGCGTCACGTAGAGGCGTGGCCTACACAAGGAAGAGTTTCCGCCCTTCTCTGCAAATGTGAGCGGTGATTGGTTGCAAGGTGTTGCGTCACGTAGAGGCGTGGTTTGTATAACAGCAAGTCCCCGCCCCTGCCTGCAAAGGCGAGCAGGGATTGGCTGTGGCGTGCTGCGTCACTTAAAGGCGTGGCCTAGAGAATGAAGAGTCCCTGCCCTTCTCTACAAACGCGAGCAAGGATTGGCTGCGGAGTTGTGCGTCACTTGAAGGCGTGGCCTAGAGAACGACGAGTCCCCGCCCTTCTCTTCAAACGCGAGCAGGGATTGGCTGCGGGGCGTAAAGGCGTGGCCTGCATAAAGAAATTTCCCCGCCCTTCCCTTCAAAGACGAACTGGGATTGGTTGAGGGTTTTACGTCACGGAGAGGCGTGGCCTGCATACGGATAAGTCTCCGCCTCTCTTTGCATAGCCGAGCAGGGATTGGCTGCGGGGCGTTGCTTCACGTAGAGGCGTGGCCTGTATAAGAGCAAGTCTCCGCCTCTTTCTGCATAGCCAAGCAAGGATTGGCTGCGGGGCGTTGCTTCACATAGAGGCGTGGCCTATTGAATCGAGTCCCCGCCCTCTACTTCCAAAGCCGAGCAGGGATTGGTTCCGAGGTGTTGCGTCACGTATGTGGGAGCTGTGGAAGAGTCTCCTCCCTTTCGCGCAATCCCGAGCAGGGATTGGCTGTGGGATGGAACCGCGCGGACCAATCGGATTATGTCAATCTTGACTAGCGCGGGAAAAAGCCAGAGCGAGATGGAGGCGTGGCTAACAAGGAAGGAGGGCGGGGATTGACAGAAAGGAGGGCGGGGATTGGCTGAGTCGTGTGGAGCCGGCCAATCGGAGCAGCGCCGCCTTTTCCCGCGCGCGGGAAAAAGCAGTCAGAAGAAGAGAAGGCAGGATGGCGTCGGGAAAAGGCGAGAAGCTGGGCCTACGCGGGGACTACGACGCCGAGATGGGTGAGGGCAGCGAGGAAGCGGCGGGGAGGAGATGGAAAGGCCTCTCTCTCCCTTTGCCTGACGCTTCTTTTCCTGTTTTCCTATCAGACAAGGCGGCGTCCTTCCTGGAGGGATTCTTCTCCAGCTCTTCCTCTTCTCTCCCTTCGGACCAGGCCGGGAAACACTTCCCCTACCGGGAGCAGCTGGTGAGTCCGTGCCCGAGGCGGCGGGGAGAGTTCCCCGGAGGCTCCCACCCCTTGCTAACCTTCTCCCTTCCTGGGCAGACCCTTCTGGCGCACCGCGAGGCTTCCACGCTGCGGGTGGACCTGGACGACGTGGCCGAGGAGGACCCGGCCTTGGCGGAGGCCGCCTGCGAGAACGCCCCCCGCTACCAGCGCCTCTTCGCCGACGCCGCCGCCCGGCTCCTGCCCGCCTACAAGCAGAGAGAGGTCAGCACTCCTTACAACCAAGGGGGTGCTGGGAAATGTAGTCTTTTTGCCATTCTCTCCTAGGCCGGGAATAGACCCCCAAAAAACCAAAAACCGGCCTGGAACTACATTTCCCAGAATTCTTAGGGGGGGAGGACACTAAAGTTCTCCCTTGTCTCCTGTGCTATGCTGATAATATAATATGACATTCTGTATTATAATACAGGGTTAGTCAAAATGAATAGGCCAATAAGCCATTCAATTGAATGGCTTATTGGCCTATGCAGTTTGACTAACCCTGTATAATATATTGTATATAAATATATGATATTCTAATATATGTTGTGTGTATATATATATATATATATATATATATATATATATATAATATGATATTCTGATATATTATATATTGTATATACGTGTGGTATTTAGAAATATATATTATATGAACATATAATGTGATATCTGCAGGGTTAGTCAAAATGAATAGGCCAATAAGAGAATTAATTGTACCCGAATTGGCCTATTCATTTTGACTAACCCTGTATATTGCATAGATACGTAATATGGTATTCTGTAATATATATTATTGCATATGCATATATGATATTCTGAAATATAATATAATATTTTGCATACACATAATATGATATTCTGTAATATATTGCATATACATATAACGTGATATTCTGAAATATAATTTTTCCATTGACACAATATGATATTCTATAATATATTGCATAGATATGTAGTATGGCATTATAATAATATATTGCATAGACACATAATGGGATATTCTGTAATATAATAATTGCAAAGACACATAATATGATATTCACTAATATAATATTTTGCATCGAAACATAATATGATATTCTGTAATATAATATATTTTGCATAGACACATAATATGATACTCTATAATTTAATATATTGTCTATACATATAATATGATATTCCAGCAGAGAGAGGTCAGGATGCACAGCGGGGAGGATGCCGGGAAATGTAGTCCTTTGCCATTCCCTCTTAGGCCGGGAATAGCAAAATAAAAAACGCAGCCTGGAACTACATTTCCCAGAATTCTGATGGAGGAGGATGCCAGAGATAGGAAAATATAGAAGGCTAATAATATTGTGTTTCCGCTCTGCCTAGATTGTGCACAAGGATGCGCTGGACGTCTACCTGGAGCACCGGCTGCTGCTGGAAGGGCGCCGAGGAGGAGGCGGGGAAAGGGGGGCTGCGCAGTCCCGCCCCCCACAGAACAACTTCCCCGCAGAGCTCATGCGCAGATTGTGAGTCCCGCCCACAAAAGGGGAGGGGTCAGGGGGGAAGGGGTGGGGAAGCCATAAACAATATAAAACTATAAGAACAGACAACAAATAGTCAGCCATCACCAATTTAAATCATTATCCAGGGGCACTTGATCAGTTCTAAATAAGTCAACACGTCAGTAAGTCAGCCTATTCTCCAAAGGCCTGATCCCATAGCCAGGATTTTACTTGTTTCCGGAAGGTCAAGAGGGATTCAGCAGATCTAATTTCACTCGGGAGGGAGTTCCACAGACGGGGGGCCACCACAGAGAAGGCCCTGTCATTTGTCCCCGCCAGACGCGATTGCGACAATGAGGGGACAATGAGCAGGGTCTCCTCAGATAATCTTAGGGCCCTAGATATACATATTTATGTATACGTTTTTGTGCATTGGCATATCTTTGTCCCTAACAGTTCAAAAACTAGGTATATCAGTTTTAACAGCTGCAAAACATAATTGTCTTGCATGAATGCCATTTCCCAAAAGATTATGATTTCTAACAAGGTCGTGCCTTTGCAAAGATCATAACTTCTCCAAAACCTCCAACTCCAGCCTCCCCGTTTTGCCCCTCTCACGCTCCTCCTGTGCCCCCAACAGCGAGCTCTATTTCAAGGCTCCTTCCGGGATGAAGCCCCGAGTGATCCGTGAGGTGAAGGCCGACTGCATCGGGAAGCTGGTGACCGTCCGGGGCATCGTGACCCGCGCCTCAGAGGTCAAGCCCCGGATGGTGGTGGCCACCTACTCCTGCGACCGCTGCGGGGCGGAGACCTACCAGCCGGTGAGTTTTGGGCAGCCTGGCAAAAGGGGATTGAGGGCAGGGAGTGACTCAGCTGGAACCACAGAGTGCCTCCGATGAGGATGATGTGACTCAGGTTCACAGCCTGGTTCAAAATGTCCCTGTTATAGACAGTGAAGAAGTGCACTTTCCCACAGCAAGGCATGAGAGTGCTGATACTGAAAATAGCCAGGTGCAGATTGACTCAGAGAAGGAGGACAGTTCTCAGTCTGATAATGAGCAAGCAGGGAAACAGGCGGACACTAACGAACAGACTGACCTTGATGAAATGGGAACCTTAGATCGGGTTGACTGTTTGGAATTCAGAGTTCGAAGGAGTGTGAGAATAGCTAACAGGAAGGAGGCCAGAGGAATTCGAAGGAGTGAGAAAATAGCTAACAGGAAGGAGGCCGGAGGAGTTCGAAGGAGTGTGAGAATAGCTAACAAGAAGGAGGCCGGAGGAGTTCGAAGGAGTGTGAGAATAGCTAACAGGAAGGAGGCCAGAGGAATTCAAAGGAGTGAGAAAATAGCTAACAGGAAGGAGGCCAGAGGAGTTCAAAGGAGTGTGAGAATAGCTAACACGAAGGAGGCCAGAGAAACATGTTTTGCAAAGGGTATTAAGCAGTGTGTTTGGGACCCGGGCCTGTAGCCAGGATTTCGTTTCGGGGGGGCTGAGTCTGAGTGAAAGAGGGTCTAGCCTAGCAAACCTTTTGTGTCATTACCCCAATACCCCCATCATGCATATGGGATATATTGAGTATGGTGATCAGATCATGATATGAATAAACATAACAGTTTAAATAATGTACCAGGAAGGCCTTCTCGCGGAACACCATGAGAATTTCGGGGGGGGGGGGGCTGGAGCCCCCCGAGCGCCCCCCCCCCCCCCCGGCTACATGCCTGTTGGGACCAAATCTTTGCCAAAGCAAATTTGCGTTTTACCAAGAAGCTTGCCTTTGTATTGTCGAAGGCTTTCATGGCTGGAATCACTAGGTTCTTTCTGGCTATAGGGCCATGTTCTAGAGGCATTTCTCCTGACGTTTCACCTGCATATATACCTCTGAGGATGCTTGCCATAGATGCAGGCGAAACGTCAGGAGAGAATGCCTCTAGAACATGGCCCTATAGCCAGAAAAAAAAAACCCACAAGAATCAAGCTTGCCTTTGGTTGTGTGGATTATCTTGCAGTCCTTGTGTTCATGTTTTCAGGACTTGGTCATGTTTTCTTGAATTTTAGTTTTGCTGGTGCCTTTTTTGGATTCATCTTCAAAGTGCTTTTTTATATTGATCTTTTTATATTTTATATTTATAATTATTTTATATATTTTTTAATATTGCTTTTTTATATTGATCCAGCCGGTGAGTTTTGGGTGGCTTGGCAAAAGGGGTCTGGGCGCAGGGTCCTGATTCTTTTTGGGGGGCCAGATCTACTCTGTCTCTTTCCGTGCCTGATTTTTCTCCCTCCCCAGATCCTGGCCCCCACCTTCACGCCCCTCCTGATGTGCCCCAGCCGCGAGTGCCAGACCAACCGGGCCGGGGGGCGCCTCTACCTCCAGAGCCGCGGATCCAAGTTCGTCAAGTACCAGGAGCTCCGCATCCAGGAGCTGGTGAGGAAATGGGGGGGTGTCCAGGAGCTTGGGGGGGGGGGTCTTCCTCAACGGCAGAATGCGGTTGGCCTGAATAACCCTTTGATCTTATTGCCATCTTTCTCCATTTACCATCTGAGCAAGCAATGTGGTGCTGCAACTAAAATAGCCAATAATTTATTTATTGGGTGGTTGTAGGATTTTTCGGGCTATATGGCCATGTTCTAGAGGCATTCTCTCCTGACATTTTGCCTGCATCTATGGCAAGCATCCTCAGAGGTAGTGAGGTCTGTTGGAAGTAGGAAAAAGAGTTTATATATCTGTGGAATGATGACTATGGTGGGACAAAGGACTCTTGTCTGCTGGAGCTAGGGGTGAATGTTTCAACAGACCACCATAATTAGCATTTGATGGCTTGGCAGTGCCTGGGGGAATCTTTCGTTGAGAGGTGATTAGATGTGCCTGATTGTTTACTCTCTATTTATTTACTATATTTATATTTATAATTATTATTTATATTTACTATATTTATAATTTATCTATTTAACCAAAACAGCCCATAAATAATTTATTTATTTACTATATTTATTTATATATTGACAACATTTATATGCCACCCTTCTCACCCCGAAGGGGACTCAGAGCGACTTACAAGTAAAAAGTAAATACAATATATTATTATTATCATAGCACAATATTAATATTATTATATATTACATTGTACTATAATATTATACTGTAATATTATTAATATTAATAAAATATTAATATAATAATAGTAATATTTTATAGTAAACGTAATATTCATATTACATTTAATATAAAATGCATAATAATAATAACAATAATAATAATAATAATAATATATTATTATTATTATTATTATTATTATTATTATTGTTTCCTGTCCCTCTCAGCCTGCAGGCGACTCGGGACGGTTTACAGTTGGCACTGAGACCATAAAATACAAATTTAATATAATTATTTATTTATTTATTTATTTACAGTTCTTATATTCCGCCCTTCTCACCCCGCAGGGGACTCAGGGCGGATTACAGTCAACACATATATGGCAAACATTCAATGCCAGATTGACAAACAACATTTAACACACAAATACACCGAGGCTATTTAACTTTTTTCTGGCCGCCAGGGGAGCTGCTGCTTTTCATCGTCCATCAACGACACCGATGAAGTTCTTCCGCATTCCACATTCCCCGGAGTCTTCTTTCTTTATGGCCTCATAAATTAGTTAAATTTAGCCTCCCACACAAGGTGGTACCTTATTTTCCTACTTGACAGATGCAACTGTCTTTCGAGTTGCAAAGGTCGACAACGGGCTACACAATGGCTGGACACCCACTCCAACCTGGGCTGGCTTCGAACTCATGACCTTTTGGTCAGAGTGATCTTAATGCAGCTGACACTCAGCCAGCTGCGCCACAATCCCGGTATAATAAAACAATTGAATAATAAAACCATAACGAAATTAATACAATCAATAAAAACATGTATCATTAGGGTTTCCTCATTAGGAACATTGTCCAGTCACACCATTCCATTTTCCTCTTATCTGTTTCCTTGTGTTTGCAAATCCCTGCTCAAAGAGCCAAGTTTTAACTCCTCTGAAATATTTTGGGCTGCATTATAAGGAGTGTAGAGTCTAGATGAGGCCTGGGCTAACTTGGGCCCTTCCTCCATATGTTTTGGACTGCAACTCCCATAATTCCTAACAGCCGGTAGGAAGCTGAAGGGAAAGCCCTTCTTTGGCAGGACCTTCTCTTCCAACTGCCCCTCCTGCCCTCTGACCCTGCGCCCCCTCCTCTCCTTTTCTCGCCCACAGAGTGACCAGGTCCCGGTGGGCAACCTTCCCCGCTCCCTGACGGTCAGTGCGCAGGGGGAGAACACGCGCCTGGTGCAGCCCGGGGACCACGTCAGCATCACCGGCGTCTTCCTGCCCGTGCGGCAGACCGGCTTCCGGCAGATCATGCAGGTGAGGGGGCGGGGGGGGGGGGTTGAGTGGGGAAGTGGGCCTGTTATTATTATTATTATTATTATGTTTATTTATACCCTGCTTTTTCTTTCCACAAGGAGATTCAAAGTGGCTTACTGTATATACTCGAGTATAAGCCGAGTTTTTCAGACCTTTTTTTAAGGCTGAAAGAGCCCCTCTGCTTATACTCGAGTCAAGATTATTTATTATTTTACTCTGTTGTCATTATTATTATTACATTTATTATTTTACACTATTTATTATTATGATTGCATTTGCAATGTTTTACTCTATTTTTGAAATTTATTATTTTACTTTACTATTATTGTATTTATTATTTCACTCTGTTATCACTGTTATTCCATTTCCATTATTTTACTTTATTCTATTTATTATTATTTTTATTACATTTATTGTTTTACTGTATTTATTATCGTTATTATTACATTTCCATTATTTTACTCTATTATTATTTTTATTACATTTCCATTATTTTACTCTATTTATTATCATTATGTTTATTATCTTATTCTATTTAGTATCGTTATTACATTTCCATTATTTTACTCTATTTGTCATTACACTTATTATTTTACTGTATTTATTATCGTTATTATTACATTTCCATTATTTTACTCTATTTATTATTGTTTTTATTACATTTCCATTATTTTACTATATTTATTATTATGTTTATTATTTTACTCTATTATCGTTTTATTACATTTTTATTATTTTACTCTATTACTATTTTTATTACATTTCATTATTTTACTCTATTTATTATTACGTTTATTATCTTAATCTATTTGTTATTGTTATTACATTTCCTTGATTTTACTCTATTGTTTTCATTACATTTCCATTATTTTACTATATTTATTATCATTATGTTTACTATTTTACTCTATTTATTATCATTATAATTACATTTCTATTATTTTACTCTTTTTATCATTACATTTATTATTTTACTGTATTTATTATCGTTATTATTACATTTCCATTATTTTACTATATTTATTATCATTATGTTTACTATTTTACTCTATTTATTATCATTATAATTACATTTCTATTATTTTACTCTGTTATCATTGTTATTACATTTCTATTATTTTACTGTATTTATTATCATTATTATTACATTTCCATTATTTTACTCAATTATTATTTTTATTACATTTCCATTATTTTACTCTATTAGCATTCTGTTTATTATTTTACTCTATTTAGTATCGTTTTTATTACATTTCCATTATTTTACTATTATTATTTTTATTACATTTCCATTATTTTACTCTATTTCTTAACATTACATTTATTATTTTACTCTATTATCGTTTTTATTCCATTTCCATTATTTTCCTCTATTTATTATCATTACGTTTATTATCTTAATCTATTTATTATCGTTATTATTACATTTCATTATTTTACTCTATTTATTATCATTATTACATTTCCATTATTTTACTGTTATTATTTTATTACATTTCCATTATTTTGCACTATTATTTTCATTACATTTCCATTATTTTACTCTTATTTATTAGCATTACGTTTACTATTTTACTCTATTTATTATAGTTATAATTACATTTCCATTATTTTACTCTGTTATCATTATTATTACATTTCCCTTATTTTACTCTATTTATTATCGTTATTATTACAATTTCATTATTTTACTCTATTATTTTTATTAAATTTCCATTTATTTATTATCATTATGTTTATTAGTTTACTCTATTATTGTTTTTATTACATTTCCATTATTTTACTCTATTTATTATTGTTATTATTACATTTACATTATTTTACTCTATTATTATTTTGATTACATTTCCATTATTCTACTCTTATTTATTATCATTACGTTTACTATTTTACTCTATTTATTATCGTTTCTATTACATTTCCATTATTTTACTCTTTTTATTATTGTTATTATTACATTTCCATTATTTTACTCTACTATTATTTTTATTACATTTCCATTATTTTACTCTTATTTATTATCATTACGTTTATTATTTTACTCTATTATCATTATTATTACATTTCCATTATTTTAATCTATTTATTATCATTACATCTGTTATTTTACTCTATTATTATTACATTTCCATTATCTTTCTTTATGATTATGGGAAGGATACGTAAGCACATTTGCATTTGAAGAAGGTTAGAATAATGATTCAATCAGAGTTGGAGTCTTAGTAGTAAGTAAGTAAGTAGTAAGTAAGGAGTCTTATCTTAAATTGCAATCTTATGTAAATATTCAAAAATATTTAATCTACTGATGCTTCAATTAAGGTAATTTTATTGTAATTTTATTGGTGTCTATTAGGCTTGGGCAATCCATGGTTCTAAATGGTTCTAAAGTACTTACAAAACTAAAGTTCTGGTGGTGAAAATTTCAGAACTCTCACAAAACTGTCAAAATTTAATTATTATTTCATTATTGGTGATTTTTATGACAGAACCAATTAGGAACTGCCATTTATTATGAAATTTTGAGAATTTTGTTAGAATCCTGAAATTTTCACCACCAGAACTTTAGTTTTGTAAGTACTTTAGAACCATGGATTGCCCAAGCCTAGTGTCTATTCTTGTTTGGAAATTGACCAGCAGCTGCTGCATTTCCCACCCTCGGCTTAGACTCGAGACGATATGTTTTTCCATTTTGTGTGTGTGTGCTAAAATAAGGTGCCTTGGCTTATATTTGGCTTGTGCTTGAGTATATAGGGTGCATTAAAACCATTTCAATGCAGTTTAAAACCTAGAAATAGACAAATATGAAAACAGAGATCAATGTCATTGGCGTTGTGCTGCAGGGCTTGCTCTCGGACACCTACCTGGAGGCGCACCACATTGGCTGCCTGAGCAAGAGCGAGGAGGAGGAGCTGGGCGAAGGGGAGCTCTCCGAGGAGGAGCTGCGCCAGATCACCGGTGAGGAACACCCCCCAGGAAGGCCCTGCTCTCTTTGGGGGTGGCTCTCTGTGCACCAAGGAGGACACCGAGGGAGAAAGCAGCGGTCGGCGTGTGATTCAGCCTTGACCCCCCCCCCCCCCTCCTGCCTTGGTCTGGAATTGTTTTGAGGAATGTGGGATGATAATCTATATAAATAAAAATGTAATGTTTGTTTGTGGGATTAACAGAACTCAAAAACCACTGGATGGATTGACAAGAAATTTGGACACAACACATCTAACAGTCCAATGAGTGTCCATCACCCATAAACACACACACACACAAACCCCCAGCGGAAGAGACTTAAAAACTCAAAAAATACACCATATATACATACACTCATATACTGTCACAAGGGCGATTGGTTGGGACAAGGGAGAGGGCTTTCTTGGTGGTGGCCCCCTGGCTTTGGAACTCCCCCCCAGGGAGATTAGACAGGCCCCACACTATCTCCTTTCATAGGGACTTGAAGACATGGCTCTTCACTCAAGACTTTGAGAATATTTGGCACATGCACGCATTCATTCACACACGTATATATATGCACAAATACACACATATATACATATCATAGAATCAAAGAGTTGGAAGAGACCTCCTGGGCCATCCAGTCCAACCCCATTCTGCCAAGAAGCAGGAATATTGCATTCAAATCACCCCAGACAGATGGCCATCCAGACTCTGCTTAAAAGCCTCCAAAGAAGGAGCCTCCACCACACTCCGGGGCAGAGAGTTCCACTGCTGAACGGCTCTCACAGTCAGGAAGTTCTTCCTCATGTTCAGATGGAATCTCCTTTCTCGTAGTTTGAAGCCATGGCTCCATTGCGTCCTAGACTCCAGCGAAGCAGAAAACAAGCTTGCTCCCTCCTCCGTATGACTTCCTCTATATGCACAAACACACAGATACACACATACATATATACATATACACTTACATACATACATACATGTATATATGTCTACAAATGCATATAGACAAGCACACAAATACACAATATACATGTACACATATAAACACACAAATATACACACGCACATATATATACACACATATATGCAAACACATATATATTCAAATATATACATACATATACACAGTATGCATGTACACATATAAACACACAGGTATATACACACACATATATGCAAACACACATATATATTCAAATATATACACAAAAATATAAACATACACACATATATAACCACATATTTATATGTCAAGACCCAGACAGACCAGCAAGCAAAACGGCAGTGAAGGAGTTAAACAAAGGTCTTTAATGTCTATTAGCACAACAAAAAGAGGCTCTTAAGGTCAGAGCTATAAACACAAAAGGCTTGCGGTCAGCAAGAATGTAAACAAACCAAGTCCCAGTCAGTCCTCGCTGGCAAAAGGAAAGCAAGTCTAAACGCAGGCAAAACAGCTTCAATTCAGCAGTAAAAACTCAGTTCATTTCAAAGCCAAACAAAACAGCAAACAGCAATCCGCATGAAGAGCGGTCCAACGAAGTCACCAGGGGATTAGCAGAGGCGTAGTCAGGCAGTCCGAGGGTCAAGGCAAGGAAGACTCACAAGTCCAGGTCCGGCAAGATTGTTCACACGATCAGGAGTCCACGAAGCTGCAAACAAGAGCTCAGGGCAGAAGTTAAACACAAGGCACACGGTAACGCGACACTTTGAACTCTGCGATTAGTTTGTTCCCAAACTGCTCCTTAAATCTCATCTGAGTCGCTGGAGTTACTTTCAGGTGCGTCTGCCTCCACAGGTGAATCCCGACTTCGCCATTGCTGCCAGTCAGTGCTTCGGGCTGCATCCTGCAAAGTATTATCTGGAACCCAAGTGTCATTAAAACCCTGGAATTCATCGCTAGATGTGGGAGCATTAACCACATCTAATACTTCCTGAACTTTAGTCCAATCCAGCTCTTCCTCTTCGCTGTCAAACTCCTCACAATCAGCTACATCTCTAACAGATCCCACATCACTATCCGAGCTGCTTGCTACTCGCTTTACACCGCGGTAATCTTCCAGCTCCATTTCCTCGCGAGTAAAACCCTCAAAATCCTCCTCATCCGTAGTCTCTAAGAACAAGTCTCTAATACGTTTCAGCTGTTGCTGAGCTTCCTCATCTTCTAAACCACGTTTCCTTCTACTACTAGTAGTAGGTACAGGAGACAGACGCTGACTCTCAACATTTATATATGCAAACACACATATACACACAGATAAATATATATATACACACATACATACACACAAAACGCATATACCCAGACTGGGCCACAGCAACATGTGGCAGGGGACAGCTAGTAATAATAATAATATGGAGCTGGCCTTCTTCTGCCCTTGTTATCCCACCTTGGAGGCACCTTGGGCCCCACTTTGGATTGGAATTGAGTGACCAGTGGTGCTGTGTTTTCCTTACTGCTGCAGAGGAGGACTTCTACGACAAGCTGGCGGCCTCCATCGCCCCCGAGATCTACGGCCACGAAGACGTCAAGAAGGCGCTGCTGCTGCTTCTGGTGGGCGGCGTGGACCAGAACCCGCGCGGCATGAAGATCCGGGGTGAGCGCAGGGCACGGAGGGCAGAAATTTATTTATCGTGTCAGGGGCAACCAGACAATTGTATTACATTTCTAACAGAACAAAACAAACAAAACACAAAGTTTGCAAACTTGCTAGTTGATTACATGTCCTTTGACCAGTCTCTGGCCCCTTGGAGTGCTTCTGGTGTTGCTGCAAGAAGGTTCTCCATGGTGCATGTGGCAGGGCTCAGGGTCCATTGCAGCAGGTGGTCAGTGGTTTGCTCTTCTCCACACTTGCATGTCAAGGATTCCACATTGTGGCCCTATTTCTGCATCGCGTGGTGCCAGAGCGCAGTGTGTTCAGCGCCTTCCAAGTTGCCCAGTCTTCTGTAGCCCAGGGGGGAGTCTCTCATTTGGTATCAGCCATTGGTTGAGGTTCTGGGTTTGAGCCTGCCACTTTTGGACTCTCGCTTGCTGAGGTGTTCCAGCGAGTATCTCTATAGATCTTAGAAAACTATGTCTTGATTTAAGTTGTTGACGTGCTGGCTGATACCCAAACGGGATGAGCTGGAGATGTCTCTGCCTTGATCCCTTCACTATTGGCTGCTACTTCCCAGCAGATGTTGAGTGGTGCAATACCAGCTAAACAGTGTAATTTCTCCAGTGGTGTAGGGCGCAGACGCCCCGTGATAATGCGGCATGTCTCATTAAGAGCCACATCCACTGTTTTAGTGTGGTGAGATGTGTTCCACACTGGGCATGCGTACTCAGCAGCAGAGTAGCCAAGCGCAAGGGCAGATGTCTTCACTGTGTCTGGTTCTGATCCCCAGGTTGTGCCAGTCAGCTTTCGTATGATATTGTGTTTGGGGGGGGGGGGGTCACTACATCTTGGGCTGAGGAATGACAACACCCTCTTTCCCCTACTTCCACCCTCTCTCCGTGTCCAGGGAACATCAACATCTGCCTCATGGGGGACCCTGGCGTGGCCAAGTCCCAGCTGCTCTCCTACATCACCCGCCTGGCGCCACGCAGTGAGTACCTCCTCAGAGAGTTGTAGCGTTGGTTGGAAGAGGCCACAAGTGCCATCCATCCAGTACAACAGTGTGTAACGCTGTCATGAATAATTTTTAGTAACTTTAAAGCGTAGAATATTTTATGTATTGTCGAAGGCTTTCATGGCTGGAATCACTAGGTTCTTGTGGGTTTTTTCGGGCTGTATGGCCATGGTCTAGAGGCATTTCTCCTGACGTTTCGCCTGCATCTATGGCAAGCATCCTCAGAGGTTGTGAGGTCTGTTTGGAAATAGGAAAATGGGTTTATATATCTGTGTAATGACTGGGTTGGGGCAAAGAGCTCTTTTCTGCTGAAGCTAGGTGTGAATGTTTCAGCTGATTACCTTCATTAGCATTTGAAGGCCTGCCTGAGCCTGGGAAAATCTCTTGCTGGGCGGTGTTAATCTGTGCCTGGTTGTTTCCTCTCTGTTGTTTTGCTGTTTTGGAAGAGACCATGAAAATGTTGGATGCTTGCCATAGATGCAGGTGAAACGTCAGGAGAGAATGCTTCTAGAACATGGCCATAGAGCCCGAAAAAACCAACAAGAACCTAGTAGAATATTTTTATTGCAATTTCCAGTATGAGAGGGTAGATCAGAACTTTTACACAAAGAATGACATTGGACACGCAGACATACAGATTCTATGGAACTACACTGGAATTAGATAACAAACAAACAACGGAGAAATACATTTTCAGTCACCATCCACACACATTTATTTATTTACCACATTTATATACCGCCCCTCTCGGCCCAGAGGTGACTCGGAGTGGTTTGCAATTGGCAACAATCTGATGCCTCGACAATTATAACAAGTAAAACAATAATAAAATACTGTTTAAAACATTAGCATGCAATATAAGAATATAAAAATATATATACAAAGCCTTATAGACAGTATCGTGAGCGTCTCCATGTCAAGTCATTATTCAGTTGCGTCGTCAAGCAGTTCCACGATATCGTAAAACTATGCCGAATTTGGGAAGGCCTGCTCAGAAAGCCAGGTTTTCACCTTTCTTCGAAAAGTCAGGAGGGAGGGGGCAGATCTTATATCTCTAGGCAGGGTGTTCCACAATTGAGGGGCCACCACTGAGAAGGCCCTGTCTCTCGTCCCCGCCAAACGTATCAGCAAGGAAGGTAGGACCGAGAGGAAGGATGGTAAAACATCAAAAGTTCCGGACGTCCCCTGGGCAACGTCCTTGCAGATGGCCAATTCTCTCACACCAGAAGTGACTTGCAGTTTCTCAAGTCGCTCCTGTGGTCACTTGGTATCCAGTTCGTTAGGTGATGTGATAGAACCAATTAGGAACCCAGGAGAAAAAAATTGTGTTACAATTACATTGTGCAATTAAAGCCTCTCAAACTCAGCCATGGTAGGGGATGATGGGAGTTGGAGCCTTCCTGGTGGGACCCTCTCTGAGTCTGGGAGGGGTGGAAGTAATGCGTTGACCCTTGCCCCCTTTGCAATGGAGTAGGGCTTGGAAACCCTGATAGAGAGCAAGAGTAGGGTCTCCTCGCCTAGTCGGTTGCTTGATTGGCGGCCACCGGTCCCTCCCTTCTCCTTCAGGCCAGTACACGACGGGGCGTGGCTCCTCCGGGGTGGGCCTGACGGCGGCGGTGCTGCGGGACCCTCTGACGGGGGAGCTGACCCTGGAGGGCGGGGCGCTGGTGCTGGCCGACCGCGGCGTCTGCTGCATCGACGAGTTCGACAAGATGCTGGACTCGGACCGGACGGCCATCCACGAGGTGATGGAGCAGCAGACCCTCTCCATCGCCAAGGCCGGCATCCTGACCACCCTCAATGCCCGCTGCGCCATCCTGGCGGCCGCCAACCCGGCCTTCGGGCGCTACAACCCCCAGCGCAGCCTGGAGCAGAACATCCGCCTCCCGGCCGCCCTGCTCTCACGCTTCGACCTCCTCTGGCTCATCCAGGACCGCCCCGACCGCGACAACGACCTCCGGTGAGAGCGTGGGGGGGCAATGGGGAGGAAGGTGGTCCCGCGGAGGACGAGGAGGAGGAGGAAGGTCCTCTTGCTGGATCTCTGCCTAAAGGACCCTTCCCTCCTTCCTTTGGTGTTCTCTCTCCCTCAGCCTGGCCCAGCACATCACCTACGTCCACCAGCACAGCCGGCAGCCGCCCTCCCAGCTCCAGCCGCTGGACATGGGCCTCATGAGGTGAGGAGGGGGGGGCATGAAGGGCAGAGTGGGTGAGGAAGGGGTCCAGCTAATTCTCTAGCCCGTTTGCTAGAAATATTCAATATTAACGGGGTATTTTTGATTACGAAAGTGTGAGTCAAGCACTGAAAGAGCGAGTAGGCCGAAGCCTGTTGGAGTCAGTGGGTCAAAGCTAGTATCCTGAGGAGAGTGAGTAGGCCGAAGCCTCATGTGAGAAAGGTCCCGTGTGAAGGCTGCTGTGTGTAAAGCTACTATATATGGGTCAAAGCTAGTGTCGTCCTGAGAAGTGTGAGATAAACCTCTGTGTGAGAGAAGCCTCATGTGCGAAAGCTCCAGTGTGAAGGCTGCTGCGTGTAAAGCTACTATGTATGGGCCAAAGCTAGTGCCGTCCTGAGGAGTGTGAGATAAACCTCTGTGTGAGAGAAGCCTCATGTGCAAAAGCTCCAGTGTGAAGGCTGCTGCGTGTAAAGCTACTATGTATGGGCCAAAGCTAGTGCCGTCCTGAGGAGTGTGAGATAAACCTCTGTGTGAGAGAAGCCTCATGTGCGAAAGCTCCAGTGTGAAGGCTGCTGCGTGTAAAGCTACTATGTATGGGCCAAAGCTAGTGCCGTCCTGAGGAGTGTGAGATAAACCTCTGTGTGAGAGAAGCCTCATGTGAGAAAGCTCCAGTGTGAAGGCTGCTGCGTGTAAAGCTACTATGTATGGGTCAAAGCTAGTGCCATCCTGAGGAGTGTGAGATACACCTCTGTGTGAGAGAAGCCTCATGTGAGAAAGCTTCAGTGTAAAGGCTGCTGCGTGTAAAGCTACTATGTATGGGCCAAAGGTAGTGTCGTCCTGAGGACTGTGAGAGAAGCCTCATGTGCGAAAGCTCCAGTGTGAAGGCTGCTGCGTGTAAAGCTACTATGTATGGGCCAAAGCTAGTGTCGTCCTGAGGAGTGTGAGATAAACCTCTGTGTGAGAGAAGCCTCATGTGAGAAAGCTTCAGTGTAAAGGCTGCTGCGTGTAAAGCTACTATGTATGGGCCAAAGCTAGTGTCGTCCTGAGGAGTGTGAGATAAACCTCTGTGTGAGAGAAGCCTCATGTGCGAAAGCTCCAGTGTGAAGGCTGCTGTGTGTAAAGCTACTATGTATGGGCCAAAGCTAAAGTCGTCCTGAGGAGAATGAGTAGGCCAAGGCCTGTTAGTTAGTGAGCCAAAGCTAATGTCGTCCTGAGGAGTGCGAGATAAACCTCTGTGAGAGAAAGCTTCAGTGTGAAGGCTGCTGCGTGTAAAGCTACTATGTATGGGCCAAAGCTAGTGTCATCCTGAGGAGAGTGAATAGGACAAAGCCTGTTAGAGTTAGTGAGCCAAAGCTAGTGTCGTCCTGAGGAGTGTGAGATAAACCTCTGTGTGAGAGAAGCCTCATATGAGAAAGCTTCAGTGTAAAGGCTGCTGCGTGTAAAGCTACTATGTATGGGCCAAAGCTAGTGTTATCCTGAGGAGAGTGAATAGGCCAAAGCCTGTTAAGAGTTAGTGAGCCAAAGATAGTGTTGTCCTGAGGAGTGTGAGATAAACCTCTGTGAGAGAAGCCTCATGTGCGAAAGCTCCAGTGTGAAGGCTGCTGCGTGTAAAGCTACTATGTATGGGCCAAAGCTAGTGTCGTCCTGAGGAGAATGAGTAGGCCAAGCCCTGTTAGTTAGTGAGCCAAAGCTAATGTCGTCCTGAGGAGTGTGAGATAAACCTCTGTGAGAGAAACCTTGTGTGAGAAAGCTTCAGTGTGAAGGCTGCTGCGTGTAAAGCTACTATGTATTTGTTTATTTGTGTTATGTGTTGTAAATAGTCCAACCATATTATTTTGCTATAACGTAAATGGAAGAGATAATATTGGTCTGTGGTTTTTGTTTTTGTTCTTTTGATCACTTTGGGCTTCTGGTGCCATGTTATGCTGCTGCTGATTAATTACTCTGCTGTGCAATTGTGTTGATTACTCTGCTGTGCAATTGTGTTGACCTGTTTGCCTCCCCGGCAGGCGCTACATTGCGACTTGCAAGCGGAAGCAGCCAACGGTGCCGGAGTCCCTGGCCGACTACATCACGGCCGCCTACGTGGAGATGCGCAAGGAGGCCTGGGCCAACAAGGACACCGCCTACACCTCGGCCCGGACCCTGCTAGGCATCCTGCGCTTGGCCACTGCCCTGGTGAGCAAGACTACGGCCTTCGGGTTGTGTTGGGCCACCCTCTTGCATTTCTATCTCATCCTGAATTTTATCATTACATGTACATGTGATCCACTCATTATCAACGTGTTCGATTTTTCTCTGTATTATTTTGCATTTTTTTCTTTTATTATTTTTTTGCTTTATTTATCTTTTTGCAATGTTTATTTCATGTGTTTTTTTTGTGTTATGTTGTTGTTATGTTATTGTAATTGCACTGCCAGGCTTGGCCTCACGTAAGCCGCCCCGAGCCCCCTTTGGGGAGATGGTGGTGGGGTATAAATAAAGAACACATGCACGCACAAATATATACATATACACATTTACACATATATATATATACATATACACATGCCATACATATACACATACATACACACATGTATACACACAAATATGCATATAGGCAAGCACGCACATGTATACAATATGCATGTACACATATAAATACACAAATATATACACACATATATGTATGTGCAAACACACATATATACACAAATATACACACATAAACACAAATACACAAATATATACACTCACATGTATATGCGCAAATGCACATGTATACACATATATATATATACACAAATATACACACACATAAGCACACAAATATACACACACATATATATATGCGCAAATGCACACAAATACACAAATATATACTCACACACATATATGTGCAAACACAAATATACACACATATATATGCGCAAACACACATATACACAAATATACACACACATAAACAAATACACAAATATACACACACACATATATATGCGCAAATGCACATATATACAGAAATATACACACACATAAACACAAATACACACACATATATATGTGCAAACACACAGATATACACACACTACACAAATACACACACACATATATATGCGCAAATGCACATATATACAAATATACACACACATAAACATAAATACACAAATATACACACACATATATATGCGTATATACACAAATATAAACATACATATACACAAATATACACACATACATATATATACGCAAACACATATACACAAATATACACACATAAACACAAATACACAAATATATGCACACACACATATATATGCGCAAATGCACATATATACACAAATATATACACACACATAAACACATATATACATGTACAAAACACATATACTGGGTCACAGCAACGTGTGGCAGGGGGCGGCTAGTTCAATATACATTTGCACAGAGGCTTTCCAGGGTTGACTGTCAGGTTTCCCAGAGCCTTCGTCCAAGAACTCTGAATCCTGTTCACTAATTAAGCCACGTATGAAGCTATTCCTGCCTTTGGGGGAAAGGGCTTGAGCTGATCTCAGGAAGGCCGTGGCAACCGTTGTGCCCAGAAGTGCATCCAAGAGAGACGCTGTCAGTATATGTTGAAGTATGTAATGTGTTTTAAATGTAATTTCATGCAGTAGAAATATGGATGCCATAAGATTGTATTGCTGCGATGTATGTTTATGTTAGAGGCTGTGAGAAAGTAACTCTGAGATACTCTCTGCGGAGTTGTGAGAAAATTAGGGAGTATCTGGTATCTGCCAAGCAGCTGCAGAATTGTTTACGCTTCTACTTCCTTTGTCCTGTGTACTGTGTACTTCATGTCTGTTCGCTTACTGTAATGGATGTTGAGGCGAGGGAGAGAGACTATTTCCTTATTAAAAACCTCTTTGCTGCCTTATACTGATTCAGTTTCTTCTTCTATATTGGCTGGGACTTTCTGTGTGCTGTTAAACCTTGGTGCTTTATATCACAGGCAATGAGACACTCTTGTGTATTACGAAGTAACACAGTTTATTTATAACTTCTGGCTCCAACACTTGTGGTTACATTTGTGTTTTGTTGTAATCCTGAGGCTTACAGTCAGTATCATTTACTTGGTTTACTTTTCTGAATAAACTTTCAATGTTTCACATTCACAAACATGTTACTTGCTTTCCACACTCTTGGCTGAATTATATTCTGACTAAGGTAACACTGGCCTTCTTTATGTTCCTTAAAACTCGAGCTCTATTTAACTAACTGCTTCTCTATATCAGAAGTTACTAACACATCTTCTTAACTGCTTATTTCTCACAGACACTGAAAACTATCCTTTTCACACACAGATTCCTAACTGTCATTTTCAAACTCTCTCACTCTAACCGCCTCTTTCAAAACCTTGGCTCCACCCCTTTGGAATGTACAGCTCTGCTCTCCCCAACTGTAATTTTGGCCTCGCAGCCTTTTCAAATCCTGGGCCTACGCTAATCTGCATATGACTAGTCGGCTTCACCTATACAAATGAATCCTATCTCTGCTGTTGCTACCCTCTCTGTGCCTATTCTTCCCTATCTGCCATATGTAAACATAGAGCTATACACCAAAACTTTAACATAGAGTAGCAGTTTCGCTACAGATGTGTTTTGGAACTGCTCTAAGTAAATGGAACCTGCTTTGTAACCAGACGTCTCCAGAGTCCATGTTTTCTTCTAAGCCTGTGCAAGACTTCCGCTAATGCTAATAGGCACTTCCTTTCTTGCTCACGACCGCCCTTCTCTCTCCCCTCCAAGGCCCGGCTGAGGCGCGTGGACGCCGTGGAGAAGGAGGACGTGAACGAGGCCATGCGCCTGATGGAGATGTCCAAGGACTCCCTTTTGGCCGACAAGGGACAGCAGAGCAGGTGAGTGGAGCAAGGAGATTCGTCCTCAGGCTCTTTTCTCCCCCCAAACCCCATACATCCCTGTCCATGGTGCTGACCACAATCCTTCTCGCAGGACCCAGCGCCCTGCAGAGCTGATCTTTGCGGCCATCCGAGAAATGACCGCATCCGGAGGTGCCCGCTCCCTCTCCCTGGCCGAAGCGGAGCAGCGCTGCCTGTCCAAGGGCTTCACTCCCGCCCAGTTCCAGGACGCGCTGGACGAGTACGAGGAGCTCAACGTCTGGCAGGTGAACCAGAAGAAGACCCGCCTCACCTTTGTCTGAGTGGCGCCTCCCTTCGGGGAGGGGAGGGCTTCCCTCACTTTCGAGCGCTTCCTTCCCCCCCCCCCCCCTTCTCCTTTTATATCATCTAGTTCATTCCTTAGCCTTCAATAAAGTTTTCTATATCTCAGCCATAGGTTGTGTTTATTGTCTACCTGTGAGTTATATTAATTGTATTGGGTTGTTGTAGGTTTTTTCGGGCTGTATGGCCATGGTCTAGAGGCATTCTCTCCTGACATTTCGACTGCATCTGTGGCAAGCATCCTCAGAGGTAGTGAGGTCTGTTGGAACTAGGAAAAGGGGTTTATATATCTGTGGAATGACCAGGGTGGGACAAAGGACTCTTGTCTGCTGGAGCTAGGTGTGAATGTTTCAACTGACCACCTTGATTAGCATACAATGGCCTGACAGTGCCTGGAGCAAACTTTTGTTGAGAGGTGATTAGATGTCCTTGTTTGTTTCCTCTCTGTTGTTTTGCTGTTGTAATTTTTGAGTTAATACTGGCAGCCAGATTTTGTTCATTTTCATGGTTCCCTCCTTTCTGTTGAAATTGTCCATATGTTTGTGGATTTCCATGGCTTCTCTGTGTAGCCTGACATGGTGGTTGTGAGAACTGGAGGGGGGCGGCTGCAGATTTAGTGAGCCCCTCTGCATATCTGCACTTTTGCATACTGGTTTTGCAAACTGGGCAAAGCACGGCCTTTCTGAAGAAAGGTGCTGACAGGCCATCATAGAATCAAAGAGTTGGAAGAGACCTCATGGGCCATCCAGTCCAACCCCATTTTGCCAAGAAGCAGGAATAGTGCATTGAAATCACCCCTGACAGATGGCCATCCAGCCTCTGCTTAAAAGCTTCCAAAGAAGGAGCCTCCACCACACTCCGGGGCAGAGAGTTCCACTGCTGAACGGCTCTCACAGTCAGGAAGTTCTTCCTAATGTTCAGACGGAATCTCCTCTCTTGTAGTTTGAAGCCATTGTTCCGTGTCAAATGCTAATCAAGGTGACCAGTTGAAACATTCACACCTGGCTCCAACAGACAAGAGTTCTTTGTCCCACCCTGGTCATTCCACAGATATATAAACCCATTGTCCTAATTCAAATAGACCTCACAACCTCTGAGGATGCTTGCCATAGATGCAGGCGAAACGTCAGGAGAGAATGCCTCTAGACCATGGGGCCATACAGCCCGAAAAAACCTACAACAACCCAGTTCAATCTTGTTTTCTGCACTGTGCTTATAATATATTGTATATACATATAATATTGATATTATAATGTAATACAATATAATACTAATAATCATATAATTATATATTTTATATTAAATGCAATGTTAGTAATATTACTGTATAATCTTATAGTACAGGGTTAGTCAAAATGAATAGGCCAATAAGAAAATTAATTATACTCGAATTGGCCTATTCATTTTGACTAACCCTGTACAACGTAATATATAATATTAATATTGTGCTATGGCGATAATATATTGTATTTACTTTTTACTTGTAAGCTGCTCTGTGTCCCTTTCAGGGTGAGAAAGGCTGCATATAAATGTAGTAAATTAATAATAAATAAATAAATAAATACTGCAGACAAATACAGCACAAACCTAGTGGCCAAGGGGCAGAGGAGGGGGAAAACACCTTCCTTCCTTCATTTATTTATTTACAGCTTCTCACCCCGCAGGGGACTCAGGGCGGATTACAGTGTACACATATATGGCAAACTTTCAATGCCAATTTTTGACATACAAACATATACAGACATACACAGAGGCTATTTAACTTTTTCTGGCCGCCAGGAGAGCTGTCGCTTTCATCGTCCATCTGCGACGCTGATGAAGCACTTCCGCATTCCCCGCATGCTTCCCCGCTGGAGTGCTTTGCTGGAGTCTTTTTTATGGCCTTGTAAATTAGTTAATTTAGCCTCCCCACACTTTAAAGTGGGACCTAATTTTCCTTCTTGACAGATGCAACTGTCTTTCGGGTTGCAAAGGTCGACAACAGGCTACACAATTGGTTGGAAACCCACTACAACCCGGGCTGGTTTCGAACTCATAACCTTTTGGTCAGAGTGATCTTAATGCAGCTGACACTCAGCCAGCTGCGCCACAGTCCCGATGCTTGGCAGAGCCCTTTCCCCCTAAGCCTGCAGAATTTCATGTTTGGAATGCGACTAGCACTGGAAGGAACTTCTGGGCCACAGAGCCCATCCTACTTCTACTCCATGCAAGATCAGAGAAACTGCCCAGAGAAGAAGACCCCCCCCCTTCTGCCCCCCACCCAAACCTTTCTGGGCAATAGGTCTCATTATCCAGCAACTCCTTGCAAAGAACTCAGGTGCAAATGTATCCCCCGCTTCCCCCAAAATCCAGTGCTTGGTTGTGGTCTTTCCGGATCTCGCCACCTCCTCCTTGGCCACAGAAGAGAGCCTGAGATCAGTGGACAGCATAAATGGCTTTATTAGGGGAGAGGGGAGGGAGGGTGCTTGGGGGGCCTCAGAAGAAAAGCCCCCGCATCCTGCGCCCGATGCCCTGCCGGTCGTAGAGGATGTTGAACTTGTTCACAAACTGGTTCATGGTGTTGCAGGTTTTGGTGATGGTGCCCAGGTAGGTCATCAGGCCCACGTCGTTGCATTGCTGAAAGAGAGAAGCAACGTAAAGAAAGATGAGCAAGGAAGGGGTTAGGGTTAGGGTCTCCATCACCCTTCAGACCTCAGGCCAGAAGACAGGCCTGCAAGGGATTACTACAGAGGACAGCTCCCCAAAATACACAAGACACAAGTGCCCGGCCTCATCTCTTGACTGCTGGAAGTTCTTCCTTGTCCAATGTGCTCTTTCTGTCTTGTCCACAGTCATCGATTCTCACAGGACGTGGTCACTTCCCCACTATTTATTTATTTATTATTTACAGTAATTATATTCCGCCCTTCTCCTCACCCCGCAGGGGACTCAGGGTGGATTACAATGTACACATATATGGCAAACATTCAATGCCAAAGACACACAACAAATATAGACAGACAGTCAGAGGCTATTTAATTTTTTCTGGCCGCCAGGGGAGCTGTCACTTTCATCGTCCATCTGCGACACTGACGAAGTGTGGCAGTCGTTAGGGGAAAAATAAAATAATAATCATAATTTAAAGATCCTTACCTGACGGCTCAAGAAAGATTTTGCAAAGTAAGGGAAAAAGCCGACAAATGGCATGGATCGATAGAGAGGTCAACATGACTGATCAAAGTTACATGTTTACACAGGCCGAATTTTTATTTTAGCTAAATGTTGACCACCAAAGAACTGGCAGCACACAGAAATCAATATATATCGATCCAAGACTTGGAACACCTAAGGTCATATAGTGAGAGAGCGCCATCTCCTGACTATTTGATGTAAATAGTAGGTAATTTCAGAAACGTTTCATTTAAAAGCAAATTCCTGGGGAACTAAGTTATTAATTACGGCAGAATTGATGAGGAGATTGCCTTGATCAACTTTTATGTTAAAAACATATATAAAGTTATGATTTATTTAAGAGATCTAAGGGAATTGAAAGACTAATTGAACGTGTCATCTGGGGATAACAGGTAGAAGGTTGAATAGTTATATAAGTGAGCAGATGTTTGGGGACATGATGGTCTTGCCAGAAAGATGTCCTTGGCAACTATATATGAAAATTCCTGTTAATGATTGTATTGTGTAAATGTCAGAGTTGTTCTACGCATGTGCAAAACTAGCAATTTCATGCTACAAAAGCTGGACTAAATGTGACATCAGGTGTGTATCAGCTCTTGGTTTTGCTGATCACCCTTACTCCGGAGTATGAATAAACGCCTGGAACCCTGCCAAGCTGTTTCTCAATCTTCTTCCTTCTCCATAGGTACTCAATGAAACCTAGTAACGTATACGTCCTGCTACAGAAGTACTTCCGCATTCCCCGCATGCTTTGCTGGAGTCTTTTTTTATGGCCATGTAAATTAGTTAATTTAGCCTCCCCACACTTTAAGATGGTACCTAATTTTCCTACTTGACAGATGCAACTGTCTTTTGGGTTGCAAAGGTCAACAGCAAGCTACACAATTACAGAAGCTCACTCCGATCTAGGCTGGCTTCAAACTCATGACCTTTTGGTCAGAAGTGATCTTAATGCAGCTGACACTCAGCTAGCTGTGCCACAGTCCCGGTGCTAAAATACCACTAAAATAGCAATTAAGACGTGTTCCCCGCCCCCTTAATGACCAGTTTATGTCATTTATTGTTTGCGTTTTCGGTTTTATTTTATTGTAATTTGCTTGTTTGGGCTCAGCCTCATGTAAGCCGCTCCGAGTCCCCATTGGGGAGATGGTGGCAGGGTATAAATAAAGATTATTATTATTATTATTATTATTATTATTATTTTCCAAGACGAATTTCCTGTCTCCACAGTGACTGGGGGTGCAACTATCAGCCTCCCCCTACAAAGGACCCCCTGCCCCACCCCACCCCACTCCTGTGCACCCTTCTGGTTGCTTGTCACTCACATCGTAGAAATCTGTCTTGAACTTGTCCGTGCTCAGCACCGGTAGGCAGTGGCAGAGCGCATAGGCCTCGCGCAGGATCTCATGGTTGAAGGGCACCTCTCCTGTGTGAGAGAAGGGGAGAAACGGGGGGAGAAGGTTAAGAAGGTGTTGCCTCCCCCCACCAAGGAGCCTTACTGTCCCTAGTGGTCCCTCCCTCCCTCTTCTCACCTGCTTCCGAGGCTTTGACGTACTCCAAGATGAGCTTGACGCGGCTGTGCAGCATCTTGATGGCGCTGTGCTGGGCAATGAGGTGCTCGGCCACTGCAAGGGGAGCAGAAGCAGCTCAGGGCACAGCTCGCCCAACAGAGCCTGATAACCGCCCCAAAGTCTCCAAGGAGCAGCCGCAGCAGAGGCCCAGGCACCAGGTTGAGGGAGACCCAGCAACCCCTCCTGTCAGGTTTTACAATGTATTGTAATGTAATATAGCTGAGTCATGCACTAATAGGCTTCTATTGGAAATGCTGAGTCATGCATTAACTATATATAGAACTTCATTTAGGGAATGTGTTCTGGCCTAGTCCAGGAAGTAATGCTACCCCCTCTTTTCTGCTTTGGTTAGACCACACCTGTAATATTGTGTCCAGTTCTGGGCACCACAAGTCAAGAGAGATATTGACAAGCTGGAATGTGTCCAGAGGAGGGCGACTAAAATGATCAAGGGTCTGGAGAACAAGCCCTACGAGGAGCGGCTTAAGGAGCTGGGCATTTTTAGCCTGAAGAAGAGAAGGCTGAGAGGAGACATGATAGCCATATAAAAATATGTGAGTGGAAGCCACAGGGAGGAGGAGGAAGCAAGCTTCCTTTCTGCTTCCCTGGAGACTAGGACGCAAGGGAACAATGGCTTCAAACTACAAGAGAGGAGATTCCATCTGAACATGAGGAAGAACTTCCTGACTGTGAGAGCCGTTCAGCAGTGGAACTCTCTGCCCCGGAGTGTGGTGGAGGCTCCTTCTTTGGAAGCTTTGAAACAGAGGCTGGATGGCCATCTGTCAGGGGTGCTTTGAATGCAATATTCCTGCTTCTTGGCAGAATGGGGTTGGACTGGATGGCCCAGGAGGTCTCTTCCAACTCTTGGATTCTATGATTCTAGGTGATTGTGAATGATGCAATCCTGGGTCTGGGTTAAGTCAATGAGTTGGGAACCAATCAGTGATTGCTATGTGTAATTGTATAGAATTGTATATAAGGAAGTCATGTACAGTGTATATCTCTCCTTGTGCTGTGATGCTGTTCGTCGAAGGCTCTGTGTAATTGATTAAAAGAACCTATCTGCTAAGACAAGATATAACTGTGTGCTGTGGTAAGTTTGTAGTGTCATCTAGATTGGAGGGGGAAACAATAGTAAAACTGACAATGGCCGGGCATGTGCTCAAGTGTCTGTAAAAGAGTTCCAGAGTGACTACAGGCTGATAATACTGTGCAGGAAGAAGCTACTGGAAAACACTGAAGTTGTGCAACTGATCTGCTGCTGAATTGTGAAATTAGTCTCAACACCCCTTCCTTCCTACCTTCCATCCATCAGCCCCCAGACAAATGACCAGCCACTGCCAGAAGGGATGGAGAGATTCATCTATGCTGATGATCGCGCCATTGCCACTCAAGCAGGGAGCTTTGAGATGGGAGAACAGAAGCTCTCCGAAGCTCTAGGTGCCCTTAAGGTCTATTACAGGGAAAACCAGCGGATCCCTAATCCATCTGAAACACAGACATGTGCCTTTCACCTTAAGAACAGACAAGCATCCTGAGCTCTGAGGATGATTACCTGGGAAGGAATCCCACTGGAGCATTGCAGCGCACCCAAATACCTAGGAGGAGTCACTCTGGACCGTGCTCTGAACTACAAGAAGCACTGCCTGAACTTCAAGCAAAAAGTGGGCGCTAGAAACAATATCATACGGAAACTGACTGGCACAACCTGGGGATCACAACCAGACACAGTGAAGACATCTGCCCTTGTGCTGTGCTACTCTGCTGCTGAGTAAGCATGCCCAGAGTGGAACACATCTCACCACGCTAAAACAGTGGATGTGGCTCTTCATGAGACATGCCGCATTATCACGGGGTGTCTGCGTCCTACACCACTGGAGAAATGACGCTGTTTAGCCGGTATCGCACCACCTGACATCCGCCGGGAAGTAGCAGCCAATAGTGAAAGGACCAAGGCAAGACATCTCCAGCTCATCCCGTTTGGGTATCAGCCAGCACGTCAATGACTTAAATCTAGAAATAGTTTTCTAAGATCTACAGAGACACTCGCTGGAACACCTCAGCAAGCGAGAGTCCAAAAGTGGCAGGCTCAAACCCAGAACCTCAACTCACCGCTGAGACCAGACTCCCTCCGAACTCAAGAACGGAAAATGGAATGTTGGAGGACAGGAAAATAGATTTAAAGATGGGCTCAAAGCCAATCTTAAAAACTCTGGCATAGATACTGAGAACTGGGAAGCCCTTGACCGCTCCAGCTGGAGGTCAGATGTGACCAGCAGTGCTGTAGAATTTGAAGAGGCACAAATAGAGGGCAAAAGAGAGAAACATGCCAAGAGGAAGGCACGTCAAGCCAACCCTGACTGGGATCGTCTTCCACCTGGAATCCAATGCCCTCACTGGGGGAAACGATGCAGATCAAGAATAGGGCTCCACAGTCACCTACGGACCCACCAGAACACCAACCTTGGAGGACCATGATCCTCGGACTACGAGGGATTGCCTAAGTAAGTAAGTAAATGATGAAACAGTTTTCTAAGAGTTACAGAGACATTTGCTGGAACACCTCAGCAAGCGAGAGTCCAAAAGTGGCAGGCTCAAACCCAGAACCTCAATCAACGGCTAATACCAAATGAGCCGTTGGGCACACGGAAAACTGGGCGACTTGGAAGGCACTGAACAGACTGTGCTCTGGCACCACGAGATGCAGAGCCAACCTCAAGAAATGGGGCCACAAAGTGGAATCCACGACGCAGTTAAACCACAGACTACGTACTGCAATGCAACCTGAGCCCTGCCATATGCACAATGGAGGACCTTCTTGTAGCAACACCAGAGACACTCCAAGTGGCCAGATACTGGTCAAAGGACATTTAGTATCATACCAAGTTTGAAAACTTTGTGTGTATGTTTTTCTTGAAATACAATACAACTGTTTAATTTGCTCCTGATACGATAAATAAATAAATAAACATCCCTCCTCCCCCGGCCTTGGCCTGCGCTCACCCGTGGAGTTTTCTCCGCTGCCGGTGGCCGTCATCCGCGCCACGTGGTCCACCCCGATGCGCTCCGCCTCCTCCGTGGCCAAGGTGTACGTCAGCTCCGCAAAGAGCATGGTGGCCTGGAGGGAAACGGGACGGAGGAGAGGTTAGGGGTCAGCGGTTCTAAACACTCATAACACTCCTGCTCTTGAGGAAGTGAATCTTACTAGTTCTGGTTGGGGAAGCAGGTATCCCAAAGCACCGTTGTCGTGGTCTTTTGCTCTTTTTTATGGCCTCGTAAATTAGTGAAATTAGCCTCCCCACAAATAGGTGGTACCTAATTTTCCTACTTGACAGGTGCAACTGTCTTTCAGGTTGCAAAGTTCGACAACAAGCTACAGAATTGGTCGGAAGCTCACTCCGACCCGGGCTGGCTTTGAACTCATGACCTTATGGTCAGAAGTGATCTTAATGCAGCTGACACTCAGCCAGCTGCGCCACAATCCCACTATACCATTATATTGCAATATTATTTATTTATTTATTTAAAACATTTATATCCCGCCCCTCTCACCCCGAAGGGGACTCAGAGCGGAGCACAGCATATACACAGCAAACATTCAATGCCTGGGTACAATACATAAACATATATCGAAATATTAAAATACACCAATTAAAATAACACCATTTAAAACCGTCCTAGCCATTCGCATCAATTCCAATTGGCCTTGTCATCTTTCCCATTGCCGCTTTATTGCCCTGTCCCGAAAGCTTGGTCCCACAGCCAAGTGTTGACCATCCTTCTAAAGGACAGGAGGGAGGGGGGCGGCCTGATCTCACCAGGAAGGGAGTTCCTTGGCTGGGGAGCCCTCACCGAGAAGGCCCTGTCTCTCATCCCCTCCAATCGTTCCTGTGACAATGGCGGGACGGAAAGCAGGGCCTCCCCGGAGGATCTTAATCTCCGCGATGGTTCATAGGGGGAGATACGTTTGGACAGGTAATTTGGGGCGGGGCCGTTTAGGGCTTTATAGGCCAAAACCAGCACTTTGAATTGTGCCCGGTAGCAAACTGGCAACCAGTGGAGCTGGCGTAACATGGGAATTGTATTCTCCCGGTATGCCACCCCAGTTATTAACCTGGTTGCCTTTCGTTGGACTATTTGAAGCTTCTGAGCAGTCTTCAAAGGCAACCCCATGTAGAGTGCATTGCAGTAGTCTATCCTAGATGTAACGAGAGCGTGGACCACCGTGGCCAAATCTGACTTCCCATTATTAGTAGTATTATATTGTATTACATGATAATATTATAAATATTATATGTATATACAATATATTATATTATATTATTATATTATTAGCATAGCATGGGAGGCAACCTGGGGTTGTCCCCTGGCCCCCCAATCTTCACTCTGGCGTAGAGTGGCAGTTGGTGCTGGAGAGAGGGGTCTCCAGCTGATGACATATGCAGGAGAGAAGATGGTGCTGTCCCCTGGCCCACCCCCCTTCATTCTAGCAGTAGTTTGGAAAGCTCTGCTCTACAACAAGCATGGGCCAACTCTGGCCCTCCAGGTGTTTTGGACTTCAACTCACAATTCCTAACAGCCTTCTGGTACTGAGACAACCCATTAGGGAGGGGACGCAATCGATATTGCCGTCTGCGCAAGCACGGCACTATTTAAGCCAACCCTCCTTGCAGCTTTGCACAGAGAGCGAAGCCCCCTCCTCTCTTTCCAATGTGCCAGCAATTGTGGTGAAGGGAGGCAAAGGGAAGGCGGGACAACCATGGAGGGGGCCAAGGAGATTACCTCTCCGTTGATGATGTCGATCACGGACTCAAAGACGCTGACGGGGAGCTGAGGGAGAAAAGAAAGAGAGAAGGTGATGCAGTGTCTCCCTGGGAGCCTTTCGTGGTGCTCCCAAATAATAATAATAATAAAAATAAAATAAAAATAAAAATAAAAAATAAAATAAAATAATAAAATGGGTTGTTGTAGGTTTTTTCGGGCTATATGGCCATGGTCTAGAGGCATTCTCTCCTGACGTTTCGCCTGCATCTATGGCAAGCATCCTCAGAGGTAGTGAGGTCTATTTGAATTAGGAAAATGGGTATATATATCTGTGGAATGACCAGGGTGCGGCACTGCAGACTTCTTCAACCAGAGAAGTCAGCCATAGCAGAGCACCTGATGAACCAACCTGGACACAGGGTATTATTTGAGAACACAGTCATGCTGGACCATTCTCACAACCACCATGTCAGGCTACGCAAAGAAGCCATTGAAATACACAAGAAGCATGTGGACAATTTCAACGGAAAGGAGGAAACCATGAAAATGAACAAAATCTAGCTACCAGTATTTAAAAAACTCTAAAATTAGAACAGCACAACAGCAGAGAGGAAACAATCAGGGACATCTAATCACCTCTCAACAAAAGATTGCTCCAGGCACTTCCAGGCTATCAAATGCTAACCAAGGTGGTCAGTTGAAACATTCACCCCTAGCTCCAGCAGACAAGAGTCCTTTGTCTCACCCTGGTCATTCCACAGATATATAAACCTTTTTCCTAGTTCCAACAGACCTCATTTCCTCTGAGGATGCTTGCCATAGATGCAGGCGAAACGTCAGGAGAGAATGCCTCTAGACCATGGCCATATAGCCCAAAAAACCCTACAACAACCTAGTGATTCCGGCCATGAAAGCCTTCGACAATAAAATAATAATAATAAAAATAATAATTTTAAAAAAGAGGGGGGCGGAGGGGGCTGCGACTCACGTCCGTGTGCTTGGTCATGGGGTTGAGCTTGAGGAAGAGGGGGCTCTCGATGATCTCACACACCTGAGGAGAGGAAGAAGCAAGAGGATGAGAGCAAAGAGAGGGGGAGGCTCACCTTTGCCCCTTCCCCTGCATATTGGGGGCATTTTGAGAGGGGAGGGCTTACCTGCTTGTGGATGTGGATGTCCGACTGGTCCGGAGGGCCGCCCGTCGTGTACCAGCCCAGGAACTCCAGGTCCTTGAAGACTTGCTTGACTGCGGAGGAGGATTTCAAGACTCAAGGGGGATACTGACCATTCCGGATTCAAGAGGGACATGAACTCAGAGCTGGGAGGTGTCCAGAGAAGGTGACTAAAAGGATCAAAAGTCTGGAGACCATGAATCCCTGGGGGTTGGGACCCCTGGGGATGGGTCGTAAGGGGTGCTTCAGAGGGGTCACCAAAAACTATCAGAAAAGACATATTTCTGATGGTCTTAGGAACCCCTTTGGCAGAGAAGGCTAAAGATCACTCCATCTGTCCTGCTCTTTCTTTTTGGAGACAGACGGCAAATGCTCCTACCAAAAGCCCTCTAGATCCATCATTGTTTGAGTCCGCAGTGCTCCCTAGATGGAGGTGAATTACAACACCCAAACTCAAAGTCAATGCCCATTTTGTGTGTTATTGCTTATATGTGAGTTATATTAATTGTATTTCCTTGCTGCATTATTGTTTACTGATGTATTGTTGGGCTTAGCATCATGTAAGCTGCCCCGAGTCCCCTTGGGGAGATGGTTGCGAGGTATAAATAAACATTATTATTATTATTATTATTATTATTAACCCCTTCAGTATTTTCAGTTGGTCACAGGAGTCCTGTGTGCCAAGTTTGGTTAAATTCTACCATTGATGGAGTTCAGAATGCTCTTTGATTGTAGGTGAACTATAAATCCCAGCAACTACAACTCCCAAATGTCAAGGTCTATTTCTCCCAAACTCCACCAGTGTTCACATTTGGGCACATTGAGTATTTGTGCCAAGTTGGGTCCAGATCCATCATTGTTTGAGTCCACAGTGCTCTCTGGATGTAGGTGAACTACAACTCCAGAACTCAAGGTCAATGCCCACCAAACCCTTCCAGTATTTTCTGTTTGTCATGGGAGCCCTGTGTGCCAAGTTTGGTTCAATTAAATCATTGGTGGGATTAAGAATGCTCTGTGGTTGTAGGTGAACTATAAATCCCAGCAACTACAACTCCCAAATAACAAAATCAATCCCCCTCCCCACCCCACCAGTATTCAAATTTGGGTGTATTGGGTATTTGTACCAAATTTGTTCCAGTGAATGAGAATACATCCTGCATATCTTATATTTACATGACTAGATGTTCCCTGCCACACGTTGCTGTGGCCCAGTCTGTGCATATGTGTTTTGTGTGTGTATATGTGTGTGTATATATTTGTGTATATGTGTATATATGTGTGTGTGTGTGGTTTTGTGCATGTGTTGTAATTTAATTTTTGTTTTTTGGCTTTTTAAGTCTCTTCTGATGCCCTTTTCAGTGTTTTTATGAGTGATGGTCACTTGTTGGCCTGAACGGTGCCTTGTGTCCAAATTTGGTGTCAACTTGTCCAGTGGTTTTTTAGTTATGTTAATCCCACAAACGAACATTACATGTTTATTTATATTGATGATTCAGAACAGGAGCCAAATGATAATAATAAGGCAGCAACAAAAATAATGCTATTGTTGAGGGTCACCACAATATAAGGAACTTTATTAAGGGGTCGTGACATTGGGTAGGTTGAGAACCACCTGCCTAGAGAGATGAAAAAGCTCTGAAAGAGCTGGAGATGGTTAGCCATAGAAGAGAAGGCTGAGAGGAGACCTGAGAACAAGGATGTCCTAAGGGAGAGGGAGCAGGCTGCCTTTCTGCTGCCCTGGAGACTGGGACTCAATGGAGCCATGGGTGCAAATGGCAATTGAACATTAAGAAGACCTTCCTAACCATAAGAGCTGTTCAACAGTGGAACTCTCTGCCACAGAGTCTGGTGGAAGCGCCTTCCTTGGAGGCTTTAGAAACTGGGGCTGGATGGCCATGTGTCAGGAGGGGCCTTTTGGGTGTGTGTGTGTGGGGGGGGGGGTGTCTTTGATAGTGCTTTTCCTGCCTAGCAGAATAGGGTCAGACTGGATTGCCTTCGGAGACCCTTCTCCTGTGCCTCTCCCTCTCTCCTTAGCCCCATATGTCCCCTCCCTCCCTCCTTTGCTGGGGCTCACACTGTTCCTCCTTGGTGTAGTAGTACTCCTTGTCGATGACGGCGTTCTCCTCGACCGAGTGTGAGAGCAGCTCAAAGGAGTTCATCACCTCGATGTTGCGCCCCTCCTGGCGCCCAATCAGCGCCCCGATCACTGTGGAGAGAGAACAAGGGAGAAGGCCGGAGGGAGATGGAGAGAGAGACCTTTATTGACCCCCCCTCCCCTTTGGCCCCTCCCTCCAACCTTGGCTCCTCCCCCTCTCTTGTAGCTCCCCCCAGACAGTCATAGCCCCCCCATTGTCTCTCCCCCCCCTTGTATCCCCCTCTCCTTGGCCCCTCCTGTCGCACCTCAGAATAGATTCCCCTTGCTGAAATCACCAGAAGTGCACACAGACTGAAGTCTTTGTAGTTTATTAAAAAGTAAAAGATGAAAAGTTTAAAAAGCAAGTAGCGTCCCACAGATCAATAATACAACTTTCTTTGCGGCTACTATTGCGTCTGCAAGAAACCGTCCGGCGGAGTTGTTCCGGATTGTCAGAGGTCTTTTAACTCCCGCCACCTCAGGCGGGAGCCCTGACAATTCGGCCACGCGCTGTGAAGCATTTGCTCGGTTCTTTGCAGACAAAGTCGCCTTGATCCGTTCCGGTCTGGACACCATATTAAATGCAGTCTCCGAGGATGTGACCCGAGCACCTGCTTGTCCTATTTTGATGGATTCATTTCAATTGGTGAAGCCCGAGGATGTGGACAAGATACTTGGAGGAATGAGGCCCACCACGTCCATCCTAGACCCCTGCCCATCCTGGCTTCTGAAGGAGGCCAGAGGGGGATTGGCTGAGTGGGTAACAGTGGTGGTTAACGCCTCCCTTCGGGAAGGCAAGATTCCAGCGAGCTTAAAACAAGCTATCATAAAACCGCTGTTGAAAAAACCATCACTGAATCCCACTAGATTTGACAACTTTCGGCCAGTTTCCAATCTCCCCTTTTTGGGCAAAGTCATGGAAAGCGTAGTGGCCTCACAACTCTACCAAGGTATTCTTGGTAGACACGGATTATCTGGATTCGGCACAGTCTGGTTTCAGACCGGGACATGGAACTGAGACGGTCTTGGTCGCCTTAGTGGATTATCTGCGCCGGGAGCTAGACAGGGGGAGTGTGTCCCTGTTGGTGCTCCTGGACCTCTCAGCGGCCTTCGATACCGTCGACCACGGTATCCTTCTGGGGCGCCTTGCGGAAATGGGCCTTGGGGGGAGGAGCCTCCATCACACTCTGGGGCAGAGAGTTCCACTGCTGAACAGCTCTCGCTTGAGGAGCTCCCCCCCCCCACTTCCTTCCTTCTTTCCTTCCTTATAGAACTCAAGAGTGGGAAGAGACCCCCCCTCCCGACAGATAGCCATCCAGCCTCTGTTTCAGCAGAGAGTTCCACTGCTGAACAGCTCCCGCTTGAGGAGCTTCCCCACTTCCTTCCTTCCTTCCTTATAGAACTCAAGAGTGGGAAGAGACCTCCCCCTCCCGACAGATAGCCATCCAGCCTCTGTTTCAGCAGAGAGTTCCACTGCTGAACAGCTCTCGCTTGAGGAGCTCCCCCCTTCCTTCATTCCTTCTCTCGTTCCTTATAGAACTCAAGAGTGGGAAGAGACCTCCCCCTCCCGACAGATAGCCATACAGCCTGTTTCAGCAGAGAGTTCCACTGC
The DNA here is from genome assembly GCF_037176765.1 of Anolis sagrei. Lineage (NCBI taxonomy): Eukaryota > Metazoa > Chordata > Lepidosauria > Squamata > Anolidae > Anolis > Anolis sagrei. Next base: position 246,923,499 of record NC_090024.1, on the reverse strand, counting down.
TGAACGGCTCCTGCTTGAGGAACTTCCCCACTTCCTTCCTTCCTTCTTTCCTTCCTTATAGAACTCAAGAGTGGGAAGAGACCTCCCCCTCCCGACAGATAGCCATCCAGCCTCTGTTTCAGCAGAGAGTTCCACTGCTGAACAGCTCTCGCTTGAGGAGCTCCCCCCCTTCCTTCCTTCCTTCCTTCTCTCCTTCCTTATAGAACTCAAGAGTGGGAAGAGACCTCCCCCTCCTGACAGATAGCCATCCAGCCTCTGTTTCAGCAGAGAGTTCCACTGCTGAACAGCTCCTGCTTGAGGAGCTCCCCCCCCTCCTTCCTTCCTTCCTTCCTTCTCTCCTTCCTTATAGAACTCAAGAGTGGGAAGAGACCTCCCCCTCCCGACAGATAGCCATCCAGCCTCTGTTTCAGCAGAGAGTTCCCCTGCTGAACAGCTCCCGCTTGAGGAGCTTCCCCTCTTCCTTCCTTCCTTCTTTCCTTCCTTATAGAACTCAAGAGTGGGAAGAGACCTCCCCATCTCGACAGATAGCCATACAGCCTCTGTTTCAGCAGAGAGTTCCACTGCTGAACAGCTCTTGTTGTGTTTCAAATAGTAATAATAATAATAATAGAGTGAGGAGGAGACAGGCCTTCTCCTTAACTCTTCTTCTCTCGTGGCCCCCTCCCCAGACCCCTCCCCCGGCTGTTTTCTCCTTGTGGGCCTCTCACCTTGTGCGGGGCGTCCCTCCTGGGAGCGCATCCGGATCCAGTGGTCGCTGATGTTGAGGATGACGAGCGGGTGCAGCGCCACCGACACGCTCCCCGTCACGCCCGAGGCCATCACCGCCGGGCCCGCTGCCAAGGAGGAGGACGAGGAGGAAGAGAAGCCCCGTCAGGCCCCAGCCAGGCCTACCCTTCCCATTCTCCCCTCTCCCCCTCGCTCCCTTCCCTGCTCACCGGCCGCGTCCACCTCCATGCCGCCCGCGCCGCCCCCTCCGTTGCTGCTCCCGGGCCCCGGCGGGCAGGAGCCGCCGCTGGAGCCCGACGCCGCCATCTTGGCTGTGGGGGATGTCCCGACGCGGCACCCGTAGCCCAGCAGCGCCGAGGGACTGCGCATGCGCCCCTGGCCCCCCTAGAGCTACGAAGAGGATAGTTTAATAGAGAGACAGCGCCCTCTAGTGGCAGGAGGAGGAGTGGCGGAGGCAGAGCCGGCGCATGCGCCCCTGACGGCCCTACATCTACGGCTGGGATAGTTTAGATGGAGAGATACAGCACCCTCTAGCGGCAGGAGGAGGAGCCGCGGAGGCAGAGAAAGCTGTGGCCCCGCCCACTGGGAGGGAAGCCCCGCCCACTAGTCCTTGTGTTATTGTTTATATGTGAGTTATATTAATTGTACTGTTTTATTTTCTTGCTGCCTTGTTGTTTACTGATGTGTTGTTGGGCTTGGCCTCATGTAAGCCGCCCTGAGTCTCCTTGGGGAGATGGTGGCAGGGAATAAATAAAGTATTATTATTATTATTATTATTATTATTATAGGAGGGCCGTTCAGCAGTGGAACTCTCTGCCCCGGAGTGTGGTGGAGACATCAGGCAGGCCCCAACCCTGGCAGTCTCCAGGAGGAACTTGAAGACGTGGTTGTTCCAGTGTGCCTGCCTGGAATAATGATCCCATATCACTTTGTCCCTCTAAAGCACTTCACATTTTTAGGTCTGCTCGTATGTCTTTCCACAAACACCACTATCACTTTTTCGTCCACGTTTCAGCACTATTTCCAATTTTAATTTTACATTTGGCCCTCCCACAGTTTTAATTGTATGTTGTCTTATTGACAATGTTATATGTTTATTGTTTATGTTTCATAGAATCCTAGAATCCAAGAGTTGGAAGAGACCTCCTGGGCCATCATCCAGTCCAACCCCCTTCTGCCAAGAAGCAGGAATATTGCATTCAAAGCACCCCTGACAGATGGCCATCCAGCCTCTGTTTCAAAGCTTCCAAAGAAGGAGCCTCCACCACACTCCGGGGCAGAGAGTTCCACTGCTGAACGGCTCGCACAGTCATAGAGTCAGAATCCTAGAATCCAAGAGTTGGAAGAGACCTCCTGGGCCATCATCCAGTCCAACCCCATTCTGCCAAGAAGCAGGAAGATTGCATTCAAAGCACCCCTGACAGATGGCCATTCCAGCCTCTGTTTCAAAGCTTCCAAAGAAGGAGCCTCCACCACACTCTGGGGCAGAGAGTTCCACTGCTGAATGGCTCTCACAGTCATAGAGTCAGAATCCTAGAATCCAAGAGTTGGAAGAGACCTCCTGGGCCATCATCCAGTCCAACCCCATTCTGCCAAGAAGCAGGAAGATTGCATTCAAAGCACCCCTGACAGATGGCCATTCCAGCCTCTGTTTCAAAGCTTCCAAAGAAGGAGCCTCCACCACACTCCGGGGCAAAGAGTTCCACTGCTGAATGGCTCTCACAGTCATAGAGTCAGAATCCTAGAATCCAAGAGTTGGAAGAGACCTCCTGGGCCATCATCCAGTCCAACCCCATTCTGCCAAGAAGCAGGAATATTGCATTCAAACCACCCCTGACAGATGGCCATCCAGCCTCTGTTTCAAAGCTTCCAAAGAAGGAGCCTCCACCACACTCCGGGGCAGAGAGTTCCACTGCTGAACGGCTCTCACAGTCAGGAAGTTCTTCCTCATGTTCAGGTGGAATCTCCTCTCTTGTAGTTTGAAGCCATTGCTCCATTGCGTCCTAGTCTCCAGGGAAGCAGAAAGGAAGCTTGCTCCCTCCTCCTCCCTGTGGCTTCCTCTCACGTATTTATACATGGCCCTCATCATATCTCCTCTCAGCCTTCTCTTCTTCAGGCTAAACATGCCCAGCTCCTTAAGCCGCTCCTCATAGGGCTTGTTCTCCAGACCCTTGATCTGCTTCCTCCTCCCTGTGGCTTCCTCTCACGTATTTATACATGGCCCTCATCATATCTCCTCTCAGCCTTCTCTTCTTCAGGCTAAACATGCCCAGCTCCTTAAGCCGCTCCTCATAGGGCTTGTTCTCCAGACCCTTGATCTGCTTCCTCCTCCCTGTGGCTTCCTCTCACGTATTTATACATGGCCCTCATCATATCTCCTCTCAGCCTTCTCTTCTTCAGGCTAAACATGCCCAGCTCCTTAAGCCGCTCCTCATAGGGCTTGTTCTCCAGACCCTTGATCTGCTTCCTCCTCCCTGTGGCTTCCTCTCACGTATTTATACATGGCCCTCATCATACCTCCTCTCAGCCTTCTCTTCTTCAGGCTAAACATGCCCAGCTCCTTAAGCCACTCCTCATAGGGCTTGTTCTCCAGACCCTTGATCTGCTTCCTCCTCCCTGTGGCTTCCTCTCACGTATTTATACATGGCCCTCATCATATCTCCTCTCAGCCTTCTCTTCTTCAGGCTAAACATGCCCAGCTCCTTAAGCCGCTCCTCATAGGGCTTGTTCTCCAGACCTTTTATCATTTTAGTCGCCCTCCTCTGGACACATTCCAGGTTGTCAATATCTCTCTTGAATTGTGGTATTGACAAGCTGGAATGTGTCCAGAGGCGAGCGAGTCCTTTGGAGATGGTAGCGGGGTACAAATAAAGTGTTGTTGTTGTTGTTATTATTATTACAGTCCACGTTTCGTAGGTGCATATCAGGGTTGGGAGGACAGTGGCTTTATAAACAGGGTAGCTGTTTAGGTCTGGAGAACAAGCCCTATGAGGAGCGGCTTAAGGAGCTGGGCATGTTTCTCCCTACGGATGTCCCGGTCCTCAAACACTCTCTGCTTCATTTGGGAAAATGCTGCACTCGCAGAGCTCAGGCGGTGTTGTACTTCAGTGTCAATGTTGACTTTTGTGCAGCCAGGTTGTTTAGAGACTGATTAGCAAGATTTAGGACTAAAAGGCTGTGATCTCTATAAGGTTTGGAAGGAGGAGGAGGAGGAAAAAAAGATTGCAAGCTTTTCCTGTTTGCTCAGCAACCAACTATTTGTAGATCATTGTGGCAACTTTGTGGTCAAGCCTTATTGGTCAAGATTCAGGAACTACGTGTCTGTTGGGTCACATTATAATTTTGCATTGAAAGTAAACGATGGGGAAGTGACATCCTTTAGATTTAGAATATACTTACGGGAAAAGGAAAGAATCTCATTTCCTTACCGATAAACTCAAACAGCAAAACATCTCATTCAGATGAGACAAACTGGAAGGTTTCTGTTAAAGCAACACCAAGTACATTACCAAAAGTTTGTTTATTATTTACTAGCTGTACCCGTCACGCGTTGCTGTGGCCAAACTTCCCTCTTTCTCTCCTTCTTTCCCTCCTTCCTTCACTCCCTCTTTCCTTCCTTCCTTCCTTCCCGTCTTTCCTTCTCTATCTCTTTTCTTCTTTTCCCCTTTTTCTTTCTCTTCTTGTCTCTCTTTTCTTCCTTCTCTCTTTCCTTCTTTCCTTCCTTTCCTCTTTATCTACATCTTCCCTCCTTCCTTCGCTCCCTCTTTCCTTCCTTCTTTCCCTTTTTTATTTCCTTCTCTCCTTCCTTCTTTCTCTAACTTTCCTTCCTTCCCCCTCTTTCTTTCCCTCCCTCTTTCTCTCCTTTCTTCCTTCTCTACCTCCTTCCTTCCTTCCTTCTCTCTTTGCTTCAATGCTTCCTTCTCCCTTTCCCTCCCTCCGTCCCTCTTTCTTTCTTTCTTTCTTTCTTTCTTTCCTTCCTTCCTTCCTTTCCTTTCCTTTCCTTTCCTTTCCTTTCCTTTCCTTTCTTTCCTTTCTTTCTTTCTTTTCTCCCTCCCTCCCTCCCTCCTTCCTTTCCTTTGCTTTCCTTTCCTTTCTTTTCTTTTCTTTTCTTTTCTTTCTTTCTTTCTTTCTTTCTTTCTTTTCTCCCTCCCTCCCTCCCTCCTTCCTTCCTTTCCTTTCCTTTCCTTTCTTTTCTTTCTTTCTTTCTTTTCTCCCTCCCTCTTTCCTTCCTTCCTTTCCTTTCCTTTCTTTTCTTTCTTTCTTTCTTTTCTCCCTCCCTCCCTCCCTCCTTCCTTTCCTTTCCTTTCCTTTCCTTTCCTTTCCTTTCCTTTCTTTTCTTTTCTTTTCTTTCTTTCTTTCTTTCTTTTCTCCCTCCCTCCCTCCCTCCTTCCTTTCCTTTCCTTTCCTTTCTTTCCTTTCTTCCTTCCTTTCTTCCTTTCTTTCTTTTCTCCCTCCCTCCCTCCTTCCTTCCTTCCTTCCTTCCTTTCCTTTCCTTTCCTTTCTTTTTTCTTTCTTTCTTTTCTCCCTCCCTCCCTCCCTCCCTCCTTCCTTCCTTTCCTTTCCTTTCCTTTCCTTTCTTTTCTTTCTTTCTTTCTTTTCTCCCTCCCTCTTTCCTTCCTTTCCTTTCCTTTCCTTTCTTTTCTTTCTTTCTTTCTTTTCTCCCTCCCTCCCTCCCTCCTTCCTTTCCTTTCCTTTCCTTTCCTTTCCTTTCCTTTCTTTTCTTTTCTTTCTTTCTTTCCTTCTTTCTTTCTTTTCTCCCTCCCTCCCTCCCTCCTTCCTTTCCTTTCCTTTCCTTTCCTTTCCTTTCCTTTCTTTTCTTTTCTTTTCTTTCTTTCTTTCTTTCTTTTCTCCCTCCCTCCCTCCCTCCTTCCTTTCCTTTCCTTTCCTTTCCTTTCCTTTCCTTTCTTTCCTTTCTTCCTTTCTTCCTTTCTTTCTTTCTTTCTTTTCTCCCTCCCTCCCTCCTTCCTTCCTTCCTTCCTTCCTTCCTTCCTTTCCTTTCCTTTCCTTTCTTTCTTTCTTTCTTTTCTCCCTCCCTCCCTCCTTCCTTTCCTTTCCTTTCTTTCTTCCTTCCTTCCTTCCTTTCTTTCTTTTCTCCCTCCTTCCTTCCTTCCTTCCTTCCTTCCTTCTTTCCTTTCCTTTCCTTTCCTTTCCTTTCCTTCCTTCCTTCCTTCCTTCCTTCCTTTCTTTCTTTTCTCCCTTTCCCTCCCTCTTTCTTCCCTTTTTTCTGTATTGTCATTTAGCTTTTCGTCATTTACTACATTACCAAAAGTTTGCCTGGACATGATGGAAATGTTTGGCGTGGTGGATATTTGGAGACCTGGAATAGTAGAGTCCTCCAAAGGCCATCTAGTCCAACCCTCTTTCTTTCTGCTTTCATGCAGGAAAAGCACAATCAAAGTACCCCCGACAGATGGCCATCCAGCGTCTACTGAAAATCCTCCAAGGAAGGAATTTTCACTGGACGCTGAGGCAGAGAGTTCCACTGTTGAACAGTCAGGAAGTTCTTCCTCGTGTTCATTGTAATCTCTCTGGCCATTTAAACCTATTGTTCCAAGTGAAAGCAATGGGAGAGAGTTACCTACAGACAGGGAAGGGCGGCTCTTGTGTGGAAGGGGAACAAACAGGTGAGAGGGACCCACTGGATTAGGGCCTTGGCTGATCCAAGTCTATGAGTCTACGCCCTTGGAACAAGGACCAGGAGCCATGGGTTCAAATGACAGGAGATTCCAGGTAAACATTAGAAAGAACTTTCTGACTGTACAAACTGCAGATCCCAGTAAGGTGGCCTTCTGCAGCTGGTAATTTTGTCAGCACCGATTGTGTTTAAGTGCAGGCCAAGGTCTTGAGGCACTGCACCCAGTGTGCCAATCACCACTGGGACCACCTTGACTGGCTTGTGCCAGAGTATTATTGTTGTTGTTGTTGTTGTTGTTAGAAACACCACAAGATGAGTCCACAGCAGATGGTAATTTTGTCAGCACCGATTGTGTTTAAGTGCAGGCCAAGGTCTTGAGGCACTGCACTCAGTGTGCCGATCACCACTGGGACCACCTTGACTGGCTTGTGTCAGAGTCATTATTATTATTATTATTATTATTATTATTATTATTATAAACACCACAAGATGAGTCCACAGCAGATGGTAATTTTGTCTGCGCCGATTGTGTTTAAGTGCAGGCCAAGGTCTTGAGGCACTGCACCTAGTGTGCCAATCACCACTGGGACCACCTTGACTTTTGTCAGAGACATTATTATTATTATTATTATTATTATTATTATTATTATTAGAAACACCACAAGATGAGTCCACAGCAGATGGTAATTTTGTCTGCGCCGATTGTGTTTAAGTGCAGGCCAAGGTCTTGAGGCACTGCACCCAGTGTGCCGATCACCACTGGGACCACCTTGACTGGCTTGTGCCAGAGTCATTATTATTATTATTATTATTACTACTACTACTACTACTACTACTACTAGCCGTCCCCTGCCACATGGTGCTGTGGCCCACATGGGGGTTCTGTGTGGGAGGTTTGTGTGGGACATACATTGGATTGTTAGGTGTCTTGTGTCCAAATTTGGTGTCAATTCGTCCAGTGGTTTTTGAGTTCTGTTCATCGCACAAACGAACATCACATTTTTATTTAGATAGAGTAGCCAACCCCTGCCACGCGTTGCTGTGGCCCAATCTGTGTATATGTGCTTTGTGTGTGTATATATGCGTTTGTGTGTGTGTATATATTTGTGGATATATGTGTGTTTGTATACATGTGTGGGTAGGTGTATATATGTGTGTATATATTTGTCTATTTGTGTGTTTATATGTGTACATGCATATTGTGTATATGTGTGTGCTTGTCTATATGCATATTTGTGTGTATATGTATATGTGTGTATATATGTATGTGTGCATGTATATATGTATGTGTGTGTGTATTTGTGTGTGTGTGTGTATATATATGAATGTGTGCATGTGTAAGTATATGATTGTATATATGTATATGTATATGATTAGTATACGTATCTGCTAAGTATATGATTGTATGTGTATATGTATATATTGTGTATTTTTGGGGGGTTTTAAGTCTGTTCCACTGGGGTTTCGTGTGTGTGTGTGTGTGTGTGTGTGTGTGTGTTTAGGGGTGATGGATGCTCGGATTGTTAGGTGTATTGTATGTGTGCATGTATATATGTATATGTATGTATGTGTGTGTGTGTGTGTGTGTGTGTGTGTGTATGAATGTGTGCATGTGTATAAGTATATGACTGTATGTGTATATGTATATATTGTGTATTTTTGGGGGGTTTTAAGTCTGTTCCACTGGGGTTTCGTGTGTGTGTGTGTGTGTGTGTGTGTGTTTAGGGGTGATGGACACTCGGATTGTTAGGTGTATCGTATGTGTGCATGTATATATGTATATGTATTTATGTGTGTGTGTGTGTATGAATGTGTGCATGTGTATAAGTATATGACTTATGTGTATATGTATATATTGTGTGTTTTTGGGGGGTTTTAAGTCTGTTCCGCTGGGGTTTCGTCTGTGTGTGTGTATGTGTGTGTGTTTAGGGGTGATGGACATTCATTGGATTGTTAGGTGTATTGTATGTGTGCATGTATATATGTATATGTATGTGTGTGTATTTGTGTGTGTGTGTGTGTGTGAATGTGTGCATGTGTATAAGTATATGACTGTATGTGTATATGTATATATTGTGTATTTTTGGGGTTTTTTAAGTCTGTTCCGCTGGGGTTTTGTGTGTGTGTGTGTGTGTGTGTTTAGGGGTGATGGACACTCGTTGGATTGTTAGGAGTATTGTATGTGTGCATGTATATATGTATGTGTGTGTGTCTTTGTGTGTGTGTGTATGAATGTGTGCATGTGTATAAGTATATGACTGTATGTGTATATGTATATATTGTGTATTTTTGGAGGTTTTTAAGTCTGTTCCACTGGGGTTTCGTGTGTGTGTGTGTGTGTGTGTGTGTTTAGAGGTGATGGACACTCGTTGGATTGTTAGATGTATTGTATGTGTGCATGTATATATGTATATGTATGTGTGTGTGTATTTGTTTGTATATGTGTATAAGTCTATGATTGCATGTGTATATGTATATATTGCATATTTTTGAGGGGTTTTAAGTCTGTTCCGCTGGGGTTTTGTATGTGTGTGTGTGTGTTTAGGGGTGATGGACACTCGTTGGATTGTTAGGTGTATTGTATGTGTGCGTGTATATATGTATATGTATGTGTGTGTGTATATGTGTGTGCTTGTCTATATGCATATTTGTGTGTATATGTATATATGTATGTGTGCATGTATATATGTATATGTATGTGTGTGTGTATTTGTGTGTGTGTGTGTATGAATGTGTGCATGTGTATAAGTATATGACTTATGTGTATATGTATATATTGTGTATTTTTGGGGAGTTTTAAGTCTGTTCCGCTGGGGTTTCGTGTGTGTGTGTGTGTGTGTGTGTGTTTAGGGGTGATGGACACTCGTTGGATTGTTAGGTGTATATCTCACTGTATGTGTATATGTATATATTGTGTATTGTGGGGGGTTTTCAAGTCTGTTCCGCTGGGGTTTCGTGTGTGTGTGTGTGTTTAGGAGTGATGGACACTTGTTGGATTGTTAGGTGTATTGTAGGTGTGCATGTATATATGTATATGTATGTGTGTGTATATGTATATGAATATGTGTGTATATGTATATATGTATGTGTGCATGTATATATGTATATGTGTGTGTATATGTATATATGTATGTGTGCATGTATATATGTATATGTATATGCGTGTATATGTATATATGTGTGCATGTATATATGTATATGTATGTGTGTATATGTATATATGTATGTGTGCATGTATATATGTATATATGTGTGTGTGTATATGTATATATGTATGTGTGCATCTATATATGTATATGTATTGTGTGTGTATTTGTGTGTGTGTGTGTGAATGTGTGCATGTGTATAAGTATATGATTGTATGTGTATATGTATATATTGTGTATTTTTGGGTTTTTTTAAGTCTGTTCCGCTGGGGTTTTGTGTGTGTGTGTGTTTAGGGGTGATGGAGACTCGTTGGATTGTTAGGTGTCTTGTGTCCAAATTTGTTGTCAATTCGTCTAATGGTTTTTGAGTTGTGTTAATCCCACAAACGAACACTGCATTTTTATGTATATAGATTACTAGTAAGTACCAGCAATGTTAGTGATAAAGGACCAAGCAGAAGAGGTATCTGAGGCCAGGCACCTGCTGGGCGATGTTTGCTTGGGAGAGATAACGACGAACACAGTGAAGCAAACAGCAATAAGATTAGGTTTTGCGCAATACCTTTTCCACTGAGTTGCCAAAAGAAAACATGACCCTAAAAGGCTTAATTTAACTCACTCAAGATTATTTCACGCAAATAGCTTTCCCTTGAGACCTTTTAGCTTGTGCATTATTCAGATCTAACCAATGCTTTCGATGGGTGGACTTGTCGGCATGCCTTCTATGCATGGCCATTCTAGAATTTATTGGTCAATGTAAGTTTATTGGTCAATGTAAGTATAGTAACTAAGAAAGCAGGAAATAGTTCTTCTGGACTGCTTTGGTATGTAACGTTTGTACAGAATCAATACATTTGGAAGCAGCAAGGATGAGTGTATGTCTGCACCATCCACTGATGTTCACGCACTATGAGTAGCAATGAGAAAGTTTGCAGCAGAAAACTTTCTTTCTACAGAGGGACCCCCAAACGCAGCAGTATTGCCCAAACACAAATCAAGGAACATGAAAGGCACTGCAACTTTCAGAGAAGTCAGCCATAGCAGAGCACCTGATGAACCAGCCTGGACACAGCATAGTATTTGAGAACACAGAAATGCTGGACCACTCTCACAACCACCATGTCAGGCTACACAGAGAAGCCATGGAAATCCACAAGAGGCATGTGGACAAGTTCAACAGAAAGGAGGAAACCATGAAAATGAACACAATCTGGCTACCAGTATTAAAAAACTCTAAAATTACAACAGCAAAACAGCAGAGAGGAAACAATCAGGCACATCTAATCACCTCTCAACAAAAGATTGCCCCAGGCACTGCCAGGCCATCAAATGCTAATCAAGGTGGTCAGTTGAAATATTCCCACCTAGCTCCAGCAGACAAGAGTCCTTTGTCCCACCCTGGTCATTCCACTGATATATAAACCCTTTTTCCTATTTCCAACAGACCTCACTACCTCTGAGGATGCTTGCCATAGATGCAGGCGAAACGTCAGGAGAGAATGCCTCTAGAATATGGCCATATAGCCTGAAAAAACCTACAACAACCCAGTGATTCCGGCCATGAAAGCCTTCGACAATACAATGAGCCACTTTTTTAATAACACATGATGTCTTCGACACCTAAGCAAACTCAACAACCTGATAATAATGTCAACAGCGGCATACAAATGCAGAGGCAACCAGGAAGCCCACCCCTCTTTTGGCAATCTGATCGAATTGGCTTGGTCTTGAGTCCACAATTTTCCCCAAAGCAGGCACTGAAGGCAGCTCGGTACAAATAGAGAGGAGCAAGTTGGCCCGTGCCTGGTGTAAAACCAGTCCAGTCATACTGGACACGAACTGGGAAACACCCCAGAAAGGCTGTCTTGGCACGGTTTCAGTCAATGTAGCTGCATCGCTGGCTGTCTTGTGTTTCCTGTCTTTCTTTATTTATCTTTGTACTTATTCTTCTAAAATCAATATTTCTGAGATCAAGGAACGCCTGATTGTCGCTGGCTTGGTTTAAAAATGGCACCTTTATTTATTTATTCTCACCCCGACTCAGGGAACTCAGGGTGGAACACAGCATATACACGGCAAACATTCAATACCTAGATTCACATGCAATACATAAACATTCAATACCTAGATTCACATGCAATACATAAACATTTAAAAAAATATTATCAAAATATTAAAATACACCATTTAAAACCATCCTAGAATCATAGAATCAAAGAGTTGGAAGAGACCTCCTGGGCCATCATCCAGTCCAACCCCAATCTGCCAAGAAGCAGGAATATTGCATTCAAATCACCCCTGACAGATGGCCATCCAGCCTCTGTTTAAAAGCTTCCAAAGAAGGAGCCTCCTAGTCATCAGCATCAAATCTAATTGGCCTGGTCAACTTTCCTATTGCTGATTTATTGACCATCCTTCTAAAGGACAGTAGGGAGGGAGCCAACCTGATCTCACCAGGAAGGGAGTTCCATAGCTGGGGAGCAATCACCGAGAAGGCCATGTCTCTCGTGCCTGTGACAATGGCGAGATGGAAAGCAGGGCCTCCCCGGAGGATCTTAATCTCCGCGATGGTTCATAGGGAGAAATGCGTTTGGACAGGTAATTTGGACCGGGGCCATTTAGGGTTTTATAGGCCAAAGCCAGCACTTTGGATTGTGCCCGGTAGCAAACAGGCAGCCAGAAGAGCTGGCGCAACAGAGGAGTTGTGTGCTCCCTGTATGCCACCCCAGTTATTACCCTGGCTGCCTCTCATTGGACTATTTGAAGCTTCCGAGCAGTCTTCGAAGGCAGCCCCATGTAGAGAGCATTGCAGTAGTCTATCCTAACTAACTAACATGGGAGTTGTATGCTCCCTGTATGGCGAACGGCTGCCTATTGTAGGACTATTTGAAGCTTCCGAGCAGTCTTCAAAGGCAGCCCCATGTAGAGTGCCTTGCAGTAGTCTATCCTAGATGTAATGAGAGTGTGGACCACCGTGGCCAAGTCTGACTTCCCAAGGTACGGACGCAGTTTAAGAGAGGTTGAGGTGACAGGTGGGCACACAAGAGCCGGACCACAGTTTGTCTTGTCCAGGGCCAGCCTCACCATCTCCATCTTTGGCCTGGGTGCTCCTTTAGAGCAAGAGGGACTTCTTTGGGATTAGACTAATTTTCAATGGTAAGCAAACAGTATTTTGGCACCCCCTCCCCCCCACAACCAATCACTGATATATATTTTCTGTTTGTCATTGTTGGGGTTCAGCCTGATCCTGATCTGTGTGAACCGGATTCTCTGATAGTTTTTCCAACTGAGCAAGCTCTCCCTGCCAGTGTGGAATCTGTTGTTGATGCTGAGGTCAGAGGTGAGGAAAGTGAAACTGAACAGCTGGAGGAAATGTTTTGGAAGCTAGCCATGATATCTCTCCACCTGGGGTTTTTAATGAGGACCGAAGAGAACAGATAGTTAGAGACAGAAATGTTTCACAGTTTCTACGAAGGTCAAATCGTTTACAGGAGAGACAGGCCCAGGCTTCAAAGTCAAGGGGAGTTTCAAAGAATATCTTCTTTGGTTTAAGGGGCCTCCTGCCGGGTGTCTCTTTAGATCAATCAACGTTTGAGACTGTGGCTGTGCCTTGGCAGAATTCCTTTGTTCCATGGCCGGTAATCCCAGAGGCTTCTAGTTTTCAAGTTCATGGTTAGCGAGAGGCTAACAGGTTCCTGGTTCTTGTATTGTGGCTTTTGGAATTTTGCTCAAGTTCAGAGATTCTAGTGACTGCTGTTTTTCTATTGGGGCTTTTTGACTTTGGATTTACCTTTCTTTTGTAACCAATTTTTCATCAATAAACAAGGATTGTTTTTCCTACAGTGCAGTGTGGTGGATTTAATCTTATGGTCTCGTTTCTTGATCTAGGATGCAACAGTCATGGGAGTTCTGTGTGCCATATTTGGTTCAATTCCATCATTGGTGGAGTTCAGAATGCTCTTTGATTGTAGGTGAACTATACATCCCAGTAACTACAACTCGCATATGTCAAGGTCTATTTTCCCCCAAGAGCGCCCCTGGGCAAAACCAACTCTACTGCAAGTGCTTACTTTGCGTAATGGTTGAGCCGCCCCTGGGTCCTTGGTGCATGCACTATCCCGCCCGTCGCAAAGCTGAACCCACACTCTCCCTGCATTTGTCCATATGTAAATAGGGATGGGGAGGCCTCCTTTGAGAAAGGGTCACACTTCCGTGGTGCTCATTGTCACTTTGCTGCGTTCCCCGTCATCAGGTCCAGAAGCACTCTTTCTGCAACACTGGACAGTGCAACGGAGGAGAAAGCTATGCTCAAGGGGGTGGCCGGGGAGAGGTGGATGTATTTATTTATTTATTTATTTTAAAGTTTTGCATACCGACCTTCTCACCTCTCTTGAGGGACTCAGACTGGTTTCCAACCATAATATCACATACAGTTAATAAAAACATAATAATTACACTATTAATTGCTGTTTTAATGTTTACACTAAAACATTAAAACAGCAATTGCATTCAATAACTACAATGGTCAGTCGTCACACTAACTGGTTGTTCATCATCCTCCATCCATATCTGGCTCACTCATCAAATGCCTGTCTCCATAACCAAGTCTTCACCTGTTTCCTAAATGTCAGGATAGACGGGGCGGTTTTGATCTCCAGTGGGAGAGAGTTCCAGAGTCGCGGGGCCACCACCGAGAAGGCTCTGTCCCTCGTCCCCACCAGACGCACTTGTGAAGCCGGTGGGACCGAGAGCAGGGCCTCTCCCGACGAGCTTAATAATCTTGATGGTTCATAGGGGAGAATACGTTCGGAGAGGTAAACAGGGCCGGACTCATTTAGGGCTTTATAGGTTAACACCAGCACTTTGAATTTTGCTCGGAAACTGATCGGCAGCCAGTGTAGCTGGTGTAACAGCGGAGTAGTATGCTCCCTGTACCCAGCACCCGTTAGTAGTCTGGCTGCCGAGCGTTGGGCTAGGTGCAGCTTCCGGGCAGTCTTCAGAGGCAACCCCACGTAGAGAGCATTGCAGTAGTCTAAACGGGATGTAACCAAAGCGTGGACCACCATGGCCAAGTCAGACTTCTCAAGGTACGGGCGCAGCTGGCGCACTAGTTGTGCGAAAGCTCCCCTGACCACCGCTGAAACCTGTGATTCCAGGCTCAGCGATGAGTCTAGGATCACTCCCAAGCTGCGAACCTGCGCCTTCAGGGGGAGTGTGACCCCGTCCAGCACAGGCTGTAACCCTATGCCCTGTTCGGCCTTTCGACTGACCAGGAGTACCTCTGTCTTGTCTGGAGTTAGTTTCAATCTGTTGTCCCTCATTCAGTCCATCACAGTGGCCAAGCACCAGTTCAGGACCTGAACAGCCTTCTTAGTAGCAGGTGGAAAGGTATTCCCCTTCCCGTCACTGCCCTGGGCCTGGGGTGGTGCTTTCTCCAGTGGACGAGGTGGTGGTCTTGCTGGTGGTCAAGGCCTGCAGCCAGAGTGGCCGGGGGAGCCTCTCGGAGGGGCAGCACCCGCACCCGGAGCCACAGGGCCACAAGCCAGACCGCCGGGAGAAGCGCTCGGCCGTGAAGTAGTAGACCAGGGGGTCGAGGCAGGCGTTGAGGCTGGTGAGGGCCATGGTGACCCGCTGGGAGGCGTAGAGGTGGACATACCCCCTTTCCCATCACTGCCCTGAGGAGAGGTGGATGTACCCCCTTTCCCATCACTGCCCTGGGGAGAGGTGGATGTACCTGTTGCATCCCAGTTCAAGAAACAAGACCATAAGATTAAATCCACCACACTGGACTGTAGGAAAAGTAATCCTTGTTTATTGATGAAAAATTGGTTACAAAAGAAAGGTAAATGCAGAGTAAAAAAGCCACAGAAAAACACAGTAGTCAATAAGATCTCTGAACTTGAGCAAAACTTCAAAAGCCACAAAACAATAACCAGGAGTCTGTTAGCCTTTTACTAACCATGAACTTGGAAACTAGAAGCCTCTGGGATTACTGGCCATGGAACACAGGAATTCTGCCAAGGCACAGCCACAGTCCCGAACGTTGCTTGACCTAAAGAAGCACCCGGCAAGGATGCTCTTAAACCAAAGAAGCTATTCTTAGAAACGCCCCTTGACTTTTCTGTTTGGGCCTCTTTCTGCTGAAAACGCTGTGACCTTCGTACAGACTGGGAAACAAATCTTTCTCTCACTATCTGTTCTCTTCGGACCTCATTATCAAGCCCAGGTGGGAAGATATCACAGCTAACTTCCAAAACATTCTCTTCTAACTGCTGGGTTTCGTTTTCATTCCCACTGACCTCTGCATCAACAACAGATTCCACACTATCATAGTCAGGGAGAGTTTGCTCAGTTTGAAAAACTATCAGAGAATCCTGTTCACACAGATCAGGATCAGACTGAACCCCAACAGTACC
This sequence comes from Anolis sagrei, assembly GCF_037176765.1. Lineage (NCBI taxonomy): Eukaryota > Metazoa > Chordata > Lepidosauria > Squamata > Anolidae > Anolis > Anolis sagrei. The sequence continues at coordinate 246,907,576 of NC_090024.1, read as the reverse complement.
CCCTTTCCCATCACTGCCCTGGGGAGAGGTGGACATACCTTTCCCATCACTGCCCTGGGGAGAGGTGGACGTACCCCCTTTCCCATCACTGCCCTGGGCCTGGGGTGGTGCTTTCCCCAGTGGACGAGGTGGTGGTCTTGTTGGTGGTCAGGGCTTACAGCCAGAGTAGCCGGGGGAGCCTATCGGAGGGGCAGTAGCCACACCTGGAGCCACAGGGCCACCAGACGGACCGCCGGGAGAAGCGCTCGGCCGCGAAGTAGTAGACCAGGGGGTCGAGGCAGGCGTTGAGGCTGGTGAGGGCCATGATGACCCGCTGGGCGGTGTAGAGGTGGACGTACCCCCTTTCCCATCAAAGCCCTGAGGAGAGGTGGACGTACCCCCTTTCCCATCACTGCCCTGGGGAGAGGTGGACGTACCCCCTTTCCCATCACTGCCCTGGGCCTGGGGTGGTGCTTTCCCCAGTGGACGAGGTGGTGGTCTTGCTGGTGGTCAAGGCCTGCAGCCAGAATGGCCGGGGGAGCCTCTCGGAGGAGCAGCACCCGCACCCGGAGCCACAGGGCCACCAGCTGGACCGCCGGGAAAAGCGCTCGGCCGCGAAGTAGTAGACCAGGGGGTCGAGGCAAGCATTGAGGCTGGTGAGGGCCATGGTGACCCGCCGGGCGGCGTAGGTACCACGCAGGAGCGGGCAGCCACCCACGAGACCCACACGGCTCAACGTGTGGACCAGCTGCACCAGGTGGTAGGGGGCAAAGCAGACCAAGAAGACCCCCAGCACCACCAGCACCGTGCGCAGGGCCTTGCGCCTTGCGGTCCGGGAGCCGGCTCCTGTTCCCACAGTCGGGGGAGCCAGAAGTCGGCAAGCGATAAGCGGGTAGCAGATGATAATGAGGACGAGGGGCAGCAGGAAGCCCACCACGGCTGCAAAGAGGCTGACGCTGGAGATGCGGCCCTTCCAGGAGCTGGAGGAGAAGTTCTCCAGGCAGGCAATGTGGCCGTTGGGGAAGGCGCTGGTCAGCGGGCCCCGCAGCGCCAAGAAGAGCACGGCGGCGACCAAGATTGCCCAGACGACCAGGACGGCCACGAGGCGGAGGCGGGAGCTGCGCAGGCGGAGGTGGAGCAGCGGGTGCACCACGGCCAGGTAGCGCTCCAGGCAGATGAGGGCCAGGAAGAGGGAGCTGCCGTAGAGGTTGGCGAAGAAGAGCCCACCGATGACCTTGCACAGCGCCTCCCCGAAGACCCAGTCGTTGTACAGTGCGTGGTAAGCCACGCGGAAGGGCAGCGTCAGCACGAAGAGCAGGTCCAGCACGGCCAGGTTCACCAGGAAGACGTTGGCCGGTGCCGTGGCTGACTTGGTGCGCAGGAAGTAGCTCAGGACAAAGAGGTTCCCCACCAGGCCCAGCACGAACACCAGGCTGTAGACCACCGGGAAGAGCACGAACTGGAAGTCGGCGCTCTCCGCACAGCTCAAGCTGCTGTTGCTGCTGCCGCTGTCATTGCCAGGGGTGCCAGAAAGAGGCGGCAGAGAGAAGGTCCACGGTTGCAGCATCTGGAAGTGGGAAGGAAAGACTGTGTCATCAGGGGGCGCCCCTTTTAGGGGGGTTTCCCAAGCTTAACCTGGTGGTAATTAAAAATATGCGCAGACTGCCCCCTAGTGACTGATTTTAGGATTTACATGAGGCTGTCATTCCCGGGGTGCCAGAAGGAGGCGGCAGAGAGAAGGTCCATGGTTGTAGCATGTGGAAATGGGAAAGAAAGGCTGTGTCATCAGGGGACGCCCCTTTTTGGGGGGCTTCCCAAGCTTAACCTGGTGGTAATGAAAAATATGTGCCGTTTGCCCCCTAGTGACTGATTTTAGGATTTACATGAGGTTGTCATTCCCAGGGGTGCCAGAAGGAGGCGGCAGAGAGAAGGTCCACGGTTGTAGCATCTATTAGTGGGAAGGAAAGACTGTGTCATCAGGGGACACCCCTATTAGGGGGGTTTCCCAAGCTTAACCTGGTGGTAATTAAAAATATGTGCAGTTTGCCCCCTAGTGACTGATTTTAGGATTTACACAAGGCTGTTATTCCCAGGGGTGCCAGAAGGAGGCAGCAGAGAGAAGATCCATGGTTGCAGCATCTATAAGTGAGAAGGAAAGGCTGTGTTTTGGGGTTGCCCCTTTTTTGGGGGGGGGGGTTCCCAAGCTTAACCTGGCAGTAATGAAAATGTATGCAGTTTGCCCCCTAGTGACTGTTTTTGGGATTTACATGAATCTAGGAAGGGGGAAAAGAAGAAGAGCCTCAAAGAGGCTCCTTATGAAAATCGGGTTGGAGTAAGCTCCCGACCATTTGTCTAGCTTGCTGTCGATCTTCGCAGCCTGAAAGCCAGTTGCATCTATCAAGTAGGAAAGTTAGATACTGCTAATGCGGGGAGGCTAATTTAACTAATTTATGACACCATAAAAATCTCCAGCAGAATGCAAAAGAATGAGGAAGTACTCCATCAGTGTCAGAAGTGGACAGACATACATTGGGTTGTTAAGTGTCTTGTGTCCATATTTCATGTCAATTCGTCATAGTTTTCTTAGATCTACAGAGACACTCGCTGGAACACCCCAGCAAGCGAGAGTCCAAAAGTGGCAGGCCCAAACCCAGCACCTCAACTCATGGGTGATACCAGATGAGAGACTCCCCCCTGGGCACTCAGAAGACTGGGCGACTTGGAAGGCGCTGAACAGACTGCGCTCTGGCACCACGAGATGCAGAGCCAACCTCAAGAAATGGGGCCACAAAGTGGAATCCTCAACATGCGAGTGTGGAGAAGAGCAAACCACTGGCCACCTGCTGCAATGCAACCTGAGCCCTGCCATATGATGCACAATGGAGGACCTCCTTGCGGCAACACCATGACCCCGAGCGCGGCGGGGGCCCCCGCCTTCACATTGGTGTGAGCCGCAGCGGAGAGTTCCGCAGTTCCCGGGCCAAGCTTTTGGGACCAACAGATGAAATGCGCCCCGGCAGCCAGCTCAAAGGCCGGGAATGCTTGCAGTTTCTCCCAGCCTTCCCCTTCCCTTTACTTTGTATCTTTCCCCTAATAAAGTACTTGAAACTTGCAACTTTTTATCTTTCCGCATGTTACTTTTGTATCCTTTCTTGACTCAAACCAAATAACATTGCAATAAACCCTCTTTTTGGGCTCCGGAGAGCCGTGAGCCCGCGGGAGGCGCCTTCGGGTGCCCCCCGGACCCCGAATCTGCGTTCGCCTAGACCACGGATACGGAAACCGCCATTTCAGACCCCCCTATCCGCGAAAACACCTAAGATGGCGGATCGCCGCCGTTCCAATTTTATATTTTTCTACAACTAATTCTAAGACTAACTGTCATTTCCTTTTCTTCGTTTTGGGCTCCTTCACCCGGGGAAAAATTAGTTTTGTTTTAAGTATTTTATCTTGCAGAGAAACAGCTGATTGTCAATTTGGCTGGGTTTTCCGCTTCTCCGCGGCAGTGCTCGCTCCCCATTGATTCCAGCAGCCTGGGACCCACGGCGATCGCCCGTAGGAGCCCCGGAGACGGGGCCAGGCATGGGTCCCGGGCCCCGACTGGGGAGATATAGTTTCCCAAAGGACATTACCCCACCATTCACCGTTTGGAAATCCTCTTCGGACTCTTTTGCCCTCACTTACTGACTTTCTGCCTTATTGTCTTGGACTATTTACACGAACCTTAGAAGGCCTGGAAGGGCAAACAGCCTCAGCCTACGTGTGCCTTCACCAAGAAGACTATGATTCCGACGAGAATGAAATACATTTATCATTATTATTATTATTGTCTTTAATAAACTTTGCTGGGATGGGGATGGGAATTCAATCATGAAATGTATGAAGTGTATGAAGCATATAAAATGTGTATAGTGGATATCATATAAAATGTACCCTGACTCCCCTCCCCACCTTTTCCCTCTGAACTTCGCCCCAAAAGGGAATGTGACCTAAGGTTACTGTTAAGAGGAAATCCTTTGTCCTCTAAGAAAACCAGTCCATATTTACATCTGCATGGGCCCATGATTGATCCCATCTCAAAGCTTATTTTCAGAGCAGACAATGAGATAAGAGATGGGTCAACAGAAACTCGGGATAGAAAGATTGATTAACTCAACTTTTGGTATTCGTTGATCTCCTTTGTCTACAAGGCCCCTTGTTTACAAAGTTTTGAGGTCCGAATGCCATCAACAGCTCCTTTTCATATTTCCTCTCAAATCCAATCACCAGACCAGGAAACTCTTTGTTTCTCCTGTCTGCCACCCCGCCGATAAGAACAAAGGCTCAGAAACAGCTGGCGGATGCCCCCTGGGCACTCCGCTTCCCCTGAGCTGTCAAACTTCGTCCCGCCTCCTGGCCTCTGATTGGACCATCTTCAGAGGCGCTAGGAAGGCACCGATTGGCCCCCTGGATGCGGCAGCGCTCGCTGGTTGGTCGAGAGGCGGGACATGCAGCCAAGCCTCCTCCCAGCTGTTCCAGGGCCAGCCAATCAGGGCAAAGCCGGCTGACGGAGGGCGGGCGGGATTTTCAAACTGATTTTCCTTTGTTCTGACTGTATAAAAATGCCGGAAAATCCTTATGCTGTATGCTTGTATGTGGATGATCACTGCAATCGCATCCTTTTCAGCTGAATCGCAGAAATAAACGCTTCGGTCACTGAACCTCTTCAGCCTCTGGTGAGATTAATTTTTAATATTTTTGCGCTTTGGATTGGCTTTCGCTGGCTGCTCACCGAGGTCACAAGACCCCTTTAGCGGTCTTCAGGGATCTCCCCTGCTGGGAGAGCCCCACAAAAGAGCTCGATATCAACCAGAGGCACTCCAAGGGGCCAGATACTGGTCAAAGGACATTTAACCAAATACCAAATTTGCAAAACCTGTGTGTTTTTTTTTCCTTTTTCTTTTTAATCTGTGTGTTTGTTTTGCTCTGTTAGAATTGTGATACAATGGTTGCTGATGACACGATAAATAAATGTCAATTCGTCCAGTGGTTTTTGAGTTCTGTTAAACCCACAAACGAACACTACATTTTTATTTCTATAGATCTGGGAAGTGGAATAATAGGATAACTGAGTTGGAAGAGACCACATGGGCTATCCAGTCCAACCTCCTTCTGTCATGCAGGAAATGCACAATTAAAGCCCTCCCGACAGATGACCTCTGTTTCAAAGCCTCCCAAGAAGGAGCTTCCTCCACTCTCCCAGGCAGGGAGTTCCACGGTCAAAGAGCTCTATTTACAGTCAGGAAGTTCTTCCTAATCTTCGAGTGGGATCTCCTTCCCTGTACTTTGAACCCACGGCTGCATTGCGTCCCAGTCTCCAGGGCAGCGGAAAAGAAGCCCGCTCCCTCTTCCTTATGGCATCTTCTCAAATATTTAAACATGCCTCTCATATTGACACTCCTCCACCTTCTCTTCGGCAGGGTAAGCACAGACCCAGCTGTTCAAGCCACTCCTCGGAGGGACTCCTTCATAGGCTTTGATTCTTTTAATTGCCCTCTAGCTTGCTGTCGACCTTTGCAAGACGGTTGCATCTTTCAAGTAGGGAATTTAGGTACCACTTATATGGGCGGAGTAAGCTCCTGACCATTTGTCTAGCTTGCTGTCAACCTTTGCAGCCAGAAAGATGGTTGCATCTTTCAAGTAGGGAATTTAGGTACCACTTATATGGGCGGAGTAAGCTCCTGACCATCTGTCTAGCTTGCTGTCGACCTTTGCAGCCCGAAAGACGGTTACATCTTTCAAGTAGGAAATTTAAGTAACACTTATATGGGCGGAGTAAACTCCTGACCATTTGTCTAGCTTGCTGTCAACCTTTGCAGCCCGAAAGACAGTTGCATCTTTCAAGTAGGAAATTTAGGTACCACTTATATGGGCGGAGTAAGCTCCTGACCATTTGTCTAGCTTGCTGTCGACCTTTGCAGCCCGAAAGACAGTTGCATCTTTCAAGTAGGAAATTTAGGTACCACTTATATGGGCAGAGTAAGCTCCTGGCCATTTGTCTAGCTTGCTGTCAACCTTTGCAGCCAGAAAGATGGTTGCATCTTTCAAGTAGGGAATTTAGGTACCACTTATATGGGCGGAGTAAGCTCCTGACCATCTGTCTAGCTTGCTGTCGACCTTTGCAGCCCGAAAGACGGTTACATCTTTCAAGTAGGAAATTTAAGTAACACTTATATGGGCGGAGTAAACTCCTGACCATTTGTCTAGCTTGCTGTCGACCTTTGTAGCCAGAAAGACAGTTGCATCTTTCAAGTAGGGAATTTAGGTACCACTTATATGGGTGGAGTAAGCTCCTGACCATTTGTCTAGCTTGCTGTCAACCTTTGCAGCCCGAAAGACATCTTTCAAGTAGGGAATTTAGGTACCACTTATATGGCGGAGTAAGCTCCTGACCATTTGTCTAGCTTGCTGTCGACCTTTAGAGCCCGAAAGACGGTTGCATCTTTCAAGTAGGAAATTTAGGTACCACTTATATGGGCGGAGTAAGCTCCTGACCATTTGTCTAGCTTGCTGTCGACCTTTGCAGCCCGAAAGACGGTTGCATCTTTCAAGTAGATAATTTAGGTACCACTTATATGGGTGGAGTAAGCTCTTGACCATTTGTGTAGATTGCTGTCGACCTTTGCAGCCCAAAACACAGTTGCATCTTTCAAGTTGGAAATGTAGGTATTGCTTATATGAGGAGGCTAATTTAACTAATTTACGATGCCATAAAACTATCCAGCAGTGTGTAAAAGAATGAGGAAGTACTCCATCAGTGTCACAAGTGGACAGTGAAGCAACAGCTCCCCCGGTGGCCGGACTTTGAGCCTACCACGCTCTCTACGTGGGGTTGCCTCTGAAGACTGCCCGGAAGCTCCAACTAGTCCAACATGCGGCAGCCAGAATGCTAATAGGAGCAGGATACAGGGAGCATACTACTCCTCTGTTACACCAGCTCCACTGGCTGCCAGTCAGCTTCCGAGCACAATTCAAAGTGCTGGTGTTAACCTATAAAGCCCTAAACGACTCCAGCCCAGTTTACCTGTCCAAACGTATTCTCCCCTATGAACCATCTAGGTTGTTAAGATCTTCTGGAGGGGCCCTGCTCTCAATCCCACTAGCCTCACAGGTGCGTCTGGTGGGGACGAGGGACAGGGCCTTCTTGGTGGTGGCCCCTCGACTCTGGAACTCTCTCCCACTGGAGATCAGAACTGCCTCCTCCATTCTGTCGTTCAGAAAACGGTGAAAACCTGGCTATGGGGTTTGGCTTTCGACGAGTGAATCAATATTTCTGTGATCGGATGGATGACGATGAATGATGGGCAACGAATTCACTATGACCACTGACCATTGTTATAACGTTTTAATTGAATAGATTATATGACGTTTTTAATGATTGTTTTGTGATTTTATTGTTGGAAACCGGCCCGAGTCCCCCGATAGAGGGGAAAATACAAAATTGCTAAATAAAATAAATAATAAATACCCTCATAAAACCGGAAAGTTAAATAGCCTCTGTGTGTCTGTCTGCATATGTTGTGTGTCTATGAATGTTTGCCATGTATAAGAGACGCTAATGAGATACGTTTTATTGATGTTGCAATGATTGTATATTTATGCTATTGTTTTTGATTGTTTTAATTGTTTTACGATGTTTGAACATTGAACTTTTGCTACTGGAAACGGCTTCTGAGTCGCCCAAGGGCCGAGAAAAGCAGTATATAAATAGGGTGAGTAGGGAGTGAGTAGGGAGGAATATAATGTATTTATTATTATTTATTTACCGCTTTTGTATACCGCCTTTCTCAGCCAGAATATACATGCTTTAAATTAATTAATTAATTAATAGTGGTGCCCAGAATTGGATCCTGTTGTAGTAAGACCTGCTACTACTGGTGCAAACGGTGGGTTGGAGGCTAGAGGAGAGAAACGGGTTACTCGAGAGCCAGGCTCTGATGAGGAGTGTCAAAGGAAAAGGATCCGGGATATACTTATGGCCCCCACAGAGGAAGAATCCTTTGAGGGTTTCTCCGGGGGACGATGGGTCTCAGAGTGAAGAAGAGAGTACCGTGGTCTACTCACAGAGTAGAAAGAGAGTTAGTAGGGATCAGGAGTTGGACGGGGAACAATAAAGGAAGATAGGGAGAGCCAAGACTCCAGAGGACAGGAGCAGGATTCAAAACGATCTTGACAGATTAGAGAGATGGGCCAAAATTAACAAAATGAAGTTCAACAGTGACAAATGCAAGATACTCCACTTTGGCAAGAAAAACGAAATGCAAAGATACAGAATGGGGGACAATGAGGCCTGGCTCGAGAGCAGTACGTGTGAAAAGGTTATTTGAATGCAATATTCCTGCTTCTTGGCAGAATGGGGTTGTACTGGATGGCTCATGAGGTCTCTTCCAACTCTTTGATTCTATGATTCTATGATTCTATCCTATGATTCTAAGAGAGTACCATGGTCTACTCATAGAGTAGAAAAAGAGTTAGTAGGGATCAGGAGTTGGACGGGGAACAATAAAGGAAGATAGGGATAGCCAGTACTCCAGAGGACAGGAGCAGACTTCAAAACGATCTTGACAGATTAGAGAGATGATGGGCCAAAACTAACAAAATGAAGTTCAACGGGGACAAATGCAAGATACTCCACTTTGGCAGAAAAAACGAAATGCAAAGAGACAGAATGGGGGACGATGAGGCCTGGCTCGAGAGCAGGACGCGTGAAAAAGATCTTGGGAGTCCTCGTGGACAGCAAGTTGAACATGAGCCAACAATGTGATGTGGCGGCAAAAAAAGCCAATGGGACTTTGGCCTGCATCAAGAGGAGCGTAGTGTCTAGATCCAGGGAAGTCATGCTCCCCATGCTCTGTTCTGCTTTGGTTAGACCACACCTGGAATACTGTGTCCAATTCTGGGCACCACAATTCAAGAGAGATATTGACTCTAAGCTGGAATGTGTCCAGAGGAGGGCAACTCAAATGATCAAGGGTCTGGAGAACAAGCCCTATGAGGAGTGGCTTAAGGAGCTGGGCATGTTTAGCCTGAAGAAGAGAAGGCTGAGAGGAGATATGATGATGGCCACGTATAAATATATGAGAGGAAGCCACAAGGAGGAGGGAGCAGATCAGGCATCTGGAGAACAAGCCCTATGAGGAGCGGCTTAAGGAGCTGGGCATGTTTAGCCTGAAGAAGAGAAGGCTGAGAGGGGATATGATAGCCATGTATAAATATGTGAGAGGAAGCCACAGGGAGGAGGAGGGAGCAAGCTTGTTTTCTGCTTCCCTGGAGACTAGGACGCGGAACAATGGCTTCAAAGTACAAGAGAGGAGATTCCACCTGAACTTCCTGACTGTGAGAGCCGTTCAGCAGTGGAACTCTCTGCCCCGGAGTGTGGTGGAGGCTCCTTCTTTGGAGGCTTTGGAACAGAGGCCCGATGGCCATCTGCCAGGGGTGCTTTGAATGCAATATTCCTGCTTCTTGGCAGAATGGGGCTGGACTGGATGATGGCCCAGGAGGTCTCTTCCAACTCTTGGATTCTAGGATTCTATGATAAGATCCGAGAAATATTGACTGCCCCCACGGATGAAGAGTCCTTTGTGGGTTTTGCTGGGTCACAGAATGATGGGACTGGGGATGAGGCTGTGGATTGGACTTAAATGTTCGAGAGGTACAAGCGGCTTGTGGGGAACCAACATCCAGTGATACTTTCATGGGTTTTTCGGGTGGCGAGGAGTGGCAATCGGGGAACACTACAGAAACATGGGGAGACTAGGGGATGAATCCACCTCTGCCTCCTGAAGAATTCTGGGAGTTGTAGTTTAGTGAGGCTATTAAAGGCTCCTCTCTAAACTACAAACCCCAGAATTCTGCAGGAGTGTGATGAGGAGTGTGATGAGTGTGATGAGTCCTTCCTTCCTTCCTTCCTTCCTTCCTTCCTTCCTTCCTTCCTTCCTTCCTTCCTTCCTTCCTTCCTTCCTTCCTTCCTCCGTCGTTCCTTTTCCTTCTCTCTTTCCTCCCTCCTTTCCTCCTTTCCTTCTCACTGTCCTTCTTTCCTCCCTCCCTGCCTCCCTTTTCTCCTTCCTTCCTTCTTTCTTCCTTCCCTCTCTCCCTTCTCTCCATCTTTCTCTCCTTCCTTCCGTCTTTCCTTTTTTCTTTCCCACTTTCCTTCTCGCTTTCCTTCTTTCCTCCCTCCCTCCCTTCTCTTCTTCCTTCCTTCTATCTTTCCTTCTCTCCTGTCTCTCCTTCTTTCTCTCTTTCCTTCCTTTCTCCTTTCTCTTTCCTCCCTTCATTCCTTCTCTCCATCTTTCTCTCCTTCCCCCTTACTTTCATCTATCCTTTTTTCTTTCCCACTTTCCTCCCTTCCTTCCTTCTCTCCTTCCTTACCTCTTTCCTCCCTTCTTTCCTTCTCGCTTTCCTACCTCCCTCCCTCTCTCCCTTCTCTTCTTCCATCCTTCTATCTTTCCTTCTCTCCTGTTTCTCCTTCTTTCTTTCCTTCCGGCTCTCTTTCCTCCCTTCTTTCCTTCTCTCCATCTTTCTCTCCTTCCCCCTTCCTTCCGTCTATACTTTCTTCTTTCTCACTTTCCTCCTTCCCTCCCTTCCTTCCCTACTTCCTTATCTCTTTCCTCCCTTATTTCCTTCTTGCTTTCCTTCCTTCCCCCTCCCTCTTCTTCCTTCCTTCTTTCTTTCCTTCTCTCCTTTCTTCCTTCTCTCCTTCCTTCCTCCCTCCGTTGCTCCTTTTCCTTCTCTCTTTCCTCCCTCCCCCTTCTTTCCTTCTCGCTTTCCTCCCTCCCTCCTTTCTCTCCTTTCTTCTTTCCTTCCCTCCCTCTCTCCCTTCCTTCTCTCCTCCATTCACTCGTTCCTTCCATCTCACTTTCCTCCCTCTCTCCCTTCTCCCTTTCCTTCTTTCCTCCCTCCCTGCCTCTGTCTCTCCCTCGCTTCCTTTTCTCCATTTTCCCTCCCTCCCTCCCTTCTCTCCTTCTTTCACTCCTTCCTCCTTCCCTTCCTTCCTCCCTCCCTCCCTTCCCTCCTTCCTTATCTCTTTCCTCCCTTCTTTCCTTCTTGCTTTCCTTCTTTCCTCCCTTCCTCTCTTCTTCCTTCCTTCTCTTTTCTCCCTCCCTTCTCGCCTTCTTTCTCTCCTTCCTTCCTTCTCTCTTTCCTTCCTTCTCTCCTCCCTCCCTCCTTTCTCTCCTTCCTTCTCTCCATTGTTCTCTCCTTCCCTCCTTCCTTCCGTCTTTCCTTTCTTCTTTCTCACTTTCCTCCCTCCCTCCCTTCCTTCTCTCCTTCCCTTCTTCCTTATCTCTTTCCTCCCTTCTTTCCTTCTCGCTTTCCTTCTTTCTTCCCTCCCTCCCTTCTCTCCTTCTTTCACTCCTTCCTTCCTTCCTTCCTTCCTTCCTTCTCACTTTCCTCCCTCTCGCCCTTCTTTCCTTCTCGCTTTCCTTCTTTCCTCCCTTCCTTCTCTTCTTCTTTCTTTTCTTCTCTCTTTCCTCCCTCTCTCCTTCTTTCTTCCTTCCCTCTCTCCTTTCTCTCCATCGTTCTCTCCTTCCATCTTTCCTTTTTTCTTTCTCACTTTCCTCCCTCTCTCCTTTCCTTCTTGCTTTCCTCCCTCCCTTCTTTCTTTCCTTCCCTCATTCCTTATCTGTTTCCTCCCTTTTTCCTTCTCGCTTTCCTTCTTACCTCCCTTCTCTTCTTCCTTCCTCCTTTCCTTCCTTCCTTCTCTCTTTCCTCCCTCCCTCCTCTCCTTTCTCTCCTTCCTTCCTTTTCTGTTTCCTTCCTTCCTTCTCTCTTTTCTTCTTTCCTTCCTTCTCTCCTTCCTCCATCCCTTCTTTCCCTCCTTCCTTCCTCCCTCCTTCCCTCCCCTCCTTCTTTCTCTCCTTCCTTCCTTCCTTTTCTGTCTCCTTCCTTCTCTTTCTTTCCTTCCTTCCTTCATTCCTCCCTTCCTTCTTTCCTCCCACGCTCCCTTCTTTCTCTCCTTCTTTCTCTCCTTCCTTCCTTTTCTGTCTCCTTCCTTCTCTCTTTCTTTCCTTCCTTCCTTCATTCCTCCCTTCCTTCTTTCCTCCCACCCTCCCTTCTTTCTCTCCTTCCTTTTCTCCTTCCTTCCTTCCTTCCTTCCTTCCTTCTCTCTTTCCTCCCTCCCTTCTCTCCTTCTTCCTCTTCTTCCTTCCTTTTCTGTTTCCTTCCTTCTCTCTTTCCTCCCTTCCTCCCTTCCTTCTTTCTCTCCTTCTTTCTCTCCTCCTTTCCCTCCTTCCCTCCCTCCTTCCCTTCCTTCCTGTCCCGTCCTGGGGAGACTCACGCGGGATGTCCCGGGGAGAGGGGAGGGCTGGGCGGGGGGCTGCCTCTCCATTCGTCCTGAGGCTCAGCCTGGACCTCTCCTTCTCTCCTTCTCTCTCTGGTCTCGGGTCCCTTCCTCCGTGGGTTGTGCCACTCGGGAAGGAAGCAGGACTCCCAGCAGCAGGCAGAGGGACCGCAAGAAAGAAAGAAGGAAGGAAAGAAAGAAGGAAAGAAGGAAAGAAAGAAAAGAGGAAGGGGGCGGCGGGGAATCCCCGGAGGGAGGGCTCTCTCGTGGGGTGTCAGCAGGTGCCTGGCAGGCAGCCCCCTCCCTCTCCCCACGCGGGGCATTCCGGAAAGTGGGGCGGGGCTGGCCAAGGTTGAGCAACAGAGGGAGATCCCTGCCACCCCCCCCTCCCCACACACACACTCCCTGCTCGCCTTCCTTCCTCTTTCCCTCCTTCTCTCCTTCAGCCCCAGGTTGAGGAACCACTGGTCTAGAAGCATTCTCTCCTGACGTTTCGCCTCCATCTATGGCAAGCATCCTCAGAGGTAGTGAAGTCTGTTGGAAGTAGGAAAAAGGAGTTTATATATCTGTGGAATGGCCAGGGTGGGACAAAGGACTCTTGTCTGCTGGAGCTAGGTGGGAATGTTTCAACTATATGGCCATGGTCTAGAGGCATTCTCTCCTGACGTTTCGCATGCATCTATGGCAAGCATCCTCAGAGGTTGTGAAGTCTGTTGGAAGTAGGAAAAAAGGGGTTTATATATCTGTGGAATGGCCAGGGTGGGACAAAGGACTCTTGTCTGCCGGAGCTAGGTGGGAATATTTCAACTATATGGCCATGGTCTAGAGGCATTCTCTCCTGACATTTCGCCTCCATCTATGGCAAGCATCCTCAGAGGTAGTGAGGTCTGTTGGAAGTAGGAAAAAGGAGTTTATATATCTGTGGAATGGCCAGGGTGGGACAAAGGACTCTTGTCTGCTGGAGCTACGTGGGAATGTTTCAACTATATGGCCATGGTCTAGAGGCATTCTCTCCTGACGTTTCGCCTGCATCTATGGCAAGCATCCTCAGAGGTAGTGAGGTCTGTTGGAACTAGGAAAATTGGGTTTATATATCTGTGGAATAATGGCCAGGGTGGGTCAAAGGACTCTTGTCTGCTGGAGCTACGTGGGAATGTTTCATCTATATGGCCATGGTCTAGAGGCATTCTCTCCTGACATTTCACCTGCATCTATGGCAAGCATCCTCAGAGGTAGTGAGTAGGGCTGGTCAATTCGTTTCGTTAATTCGTAATTCGTTAAAAAATTCGTTAATTTTTGAATTACGAAACGATTACAAAACTTATTTTTAAACCTGGAAGTGTTTTTAAATATCGAAACGGCAGGCGCCAAAAGATTTTGTATTTCCGTCCATTTCGGAAATACGTAAGATGGCCGCCTGGCTTGCTGGGAGCTCTCCTCTCTCGGTGCCGGCTGAGCAAGCGAGAGGGCGAGCGAGAGGGCGAGCGAGAGGGCAAGCGAGAGGGCGAGCGGCGAGCGAGAGGGCGAGCGAGAGGGCGAACGGCGAGCGAGAGCGGCGAGCGAGAGGGCGAGCGGCGAGCGAGAGGGCGAGCGAGAGGGAGAGGGCGAGTGGCGAGCGAGAGGGCGAGTGAGAGGGCGAGCGAGAGGGCGAGAGGGAGGTCTCCTTCTCTTTCTTTCATTGGCTCAATGCTGTAGCATCCTGGGAGTTGTAGGTTGGCAGCCTGGGAAAAAGAGCCCCTCCTGGAAGGAACCCATCCTAGCGAGAGGGCGAGCGGCGAGCGAGCGGCGAGCGAGAGGGCCCGCCAGAGTGAGTGCCTGCCTTCCCTCAATAATAATTTCTCCTCCCTATTCTACTAAATTAATAATTAAATTTAAAAAATATTGAAAAAATATTGAAAAAAAAAAGGGCGCCATCTTTACAAAACGTCTGGCGGGGACGAGGGAGAGGGCCTTCTCGGTGGTGGCCCCCCGGCTGTGGAACACTCTCCCTGCAGACATCAGACAGGCGCCCTCCCTCATGTCCTTCCGAAAAAGCCTCAAGACATGGCTGTTCGAGAAGGCATTTAATTAAGTGCTATAACAATGTGGTAAAGATGACTGGAATGGAACAAGGAATATGAGATTGGTTATGATTCCACTATGAGACGAAGCGGATTTTTAGTGTAGCTTTGTAATTGTTGTGTAGTTTATATGTTGTTGTAATTGCCTCTTTGTAAATTGTCTTTTATGTGTGTGTACACCGCCATGAGTCGCCCTATAGGGCTGAGAATGGCGGTTAATAAATGCATCAAATAAATAAATAAATAAATAAATATTTACGAAATTTCGTAAATACCGAACTTTTTTTTTGGAAAATTTTGTAATTATTTTAAATATCGAAACAAAAAAACACCCAAATTACAAATCGATTTTAGAAACAAATTTTTGCGTTGTTACCCAGGCCTAGTAGTGAGGTCTGTTGGAACTAGGAAAAAGGAGTTTATATATCTGTGGAATGGCCAGGGTGGGACAAAGGACTCTTGTCTGCTGGAGCTAGGGGTGAAGGTTTCAACTGACCACCTGGATTAGCCCTGAAAATGAACAAACAAAATCTGGCTACCAGTATTAAAAAACTCTAAAATTACAACAGCACGACAACACAGAGGAAACAAACAAGGACATCTAATAACCTCTCAACAAAAGTTTGCTCTAGGCACTGTCAGGCCATCAAATGCTAATCAAGGTGGTCAGACAATCGTATAGCAGGTTGTTGTAGGTTTTTTCGGGCTATATGGCCATGGTCTAGAGCAGTGGTTCTCAACCTGGGGTCCCAGATGTTTTTGGCCTACAACTCCCAGAAATCCCAGCCAATTTACCAGCTGTTAGGATTTCTGGGAGTTGAAGGCTAAAAACATCTGGGGACCCCAGGTTGAGAACCACTGGTCTAGAGGCATTCTCTCCTGACATTTCGCCTGCATCTATGGCAAGCATCATCAGAGGTAGTGAGGTCTGTTGGAACTAGGAAAAAGGGTTTATATATCTGTGGAATAACCAGGGTGGGACAAAGAACTCTTTGTCTGCTGGAGCTAGGTGTGAATGTTTTAACTGACCACCTTCATTAGCATTTGATGGCCTGGCAGTGCCTGGAGCAAACTTTTGCTGAGAGGTGATTAGATGTCCTTGTTTGAACCAACCTGGACACAGCATATTATTTGAGAACACAGAAATGCTGGACCACTCTCACAACCAGCATGTCAGGCTACACAGAGAAGCCATTGAAATCCACAAAAAGCATGTGGACAATTTCAACAGAAAGGAAGAGACCATGAAAATGAACAAAATCTGGCTACCAGTATTAAAAAACTCTAAAATCACAACAGCACAACAACAGAGAGGAAACAAACAAGGACATCTAATCACCTCTCAACAAAAGATTGCCCCAGGCACTGCCAAGTCATTATATGCTAATCAAGTTGGTCAGTTGAAACATTCATACCTAGCTCCAGCAGACAAGAGTCCTTTGTCCCACCCTGGTCTTTCCACAGATATATAAACCCTTTTTCCTAGTTCCAACAGACCTCACTCCCTCTGAGGATGCGTGCCATAGATGCAGGCGAAACGTCAGGAGAAAATGCCTCTAGAACATGGCCCTATAGCCCGAAGAAACCTACAATAACCCAGTTATTCTGGCCATGAAAGCCTTTAACAATACATTATTATTATTATTATTATTATTACTGCATGGAGCGCCTTTACCTTCACCCCAAGGCAGTATTTATTGATCTACTCACATTTGCATGTTTTCAAACTCCGGGTTAGCAGAAGCTGGGGCTAACAGCAGGAGCTCACCCCTGTTATTTCACTCATCTCTCCATTATCTCACCTCATTCAGCTCTCCATTGGAGGACTGTATCTTCCTGCCTGGCAGAAGAGGGCTGGACTAGATGGCCTACAAATAATAATAATAATAATAATTATTATTATTATTATTATTATTACTGCATGGAGCACCCTTACCTTCCCACCAAAGCAGTACCTATTGATCTACTCACATTTGCATGTTTTCAAACTCTGGGTTAGCAGAAGCTGGGGCTAACAGAAGCAGGCTGGACTCGATGGCCTTTGGGGTCCCCTTCCAACGATGTGGCTCTGTGCTCCCAGTCCTTCCCTTCAGTCCCTTTTTAACTGAAAGGCTGCTCTGCTGGACCCCAAGCCTTCAGGGCCAGGCCTCCCAAGGGTCTGGCTAGCTGCACCCAGGGCCGGATTGAACCTTGTGGTTAGGCATGTTTAGGCATACAGCCCCTTTGGCTAGGGAGCCCCTCTTTCCTGCATCATATATATAGCGTAAAGGTTTCCCCTGACATTAAGTCCAATCGAATCTGACTCTGGGACTCTGGTGCTCATCTCCATTTCTTCAAGCAAAAAGTGAGTGCTAGAAACAAAATCATACGAAAGCTGACTGGCACAACCTGGGGATCACAACCAGACACAGTGAAGACATCTGCCCTTGCACTGTGCTACTCTGCTGCTGAGTATGCATGCCCAGTGTGGAACACATCTCACCACGCTAAAACAGGGGATGTGGCTCTGAATGAGACATGCCGCATTATAACAGGGTGCCTGCGCCCCACACCACTGGAGAAATTACACGGCTTAGCCGCTATTGCACCACCTGACATCCGCTGGGAAGTAGCAGCCAAGAGTGAAAGAACCAAGGCAGAGACATCTCCAGCTCATCCCTTGTTTGGGTATCAGCCAGCACGTCAACGACTTAAATCTAGAAATAGTTTTCTAAGATCTACAGAGACCCTCACTGGAACACCCCAGCAAGCAAGAGTCCAAAAGTGGCAGGCTAGAACCCAGAACCCCAACCAATGGTTGATACCAGATGAGAGACTCCCCCCTGGGCACACAGAAGACTGGGCGACTTGGAAGGCGCTGAACAGACTGCACTCTGGCACCATGAGATGCAGAGCCAACCTTCAGAAATGGGGCCACAAAGTGAAGTCCACGACATGCGAGTGCGGAGAAGAGCAAACCACAGACCACCTGCTGCAATGCACCCTGAGCCCTGCCACACTCACAATGGAG
Source organism: Anolis sagrei (assembly GCF_037176765.1). Lineage (NCBI taxonomy): Eukaryota > Metazoa > Chordata > Lepidosauria > Squamata > Anolidae > Anolis > Anolis sagrei. The sequence goes on along the minus strand of NC_090024.1, from coordinate 246,890,211 downwards.
GACCTCCTTGCAGCAACACCAGAAGCAATCCAAGGGGCCAGATACTGCTCAAAGGACATGTAATAGAATGTCAAGTCTGCAAATATTTTGTTTTGTTTTGTTTGTTTGTTTGTCTTTAATTTAATACAACTGTTTGGTTTGCTCCTGACTTGATAAATAAAAAAAAAATCTCAATTTCTAAGCCAACGAGCCGGCATTGTCCTTAGACGCCTCCAAGGTCATGTGGCCACTGGCATGACTAGGTGGAGCGCCCTTAGCTTCCCAATGAGGGAGTACCTATTGATCTACTCACATTTGTATGTTTTCAAACTCTGGGTTGGCAGAAGCTGGGGCTAACAGCAGGAGCTCACCCTTGTTATGCCACTCATCCCTCCATTGGAGAACTGTGTCTCTCTGCCTGGCAGAAGCAGGTTGGACTAGATGGCCTTTGGGGTCCCCTTCCAACAATGTGGCTCTGTGCCCCCAGTCCTCCCCTTTGCAACTGAAAGGTGTCTCTGTTGGACCCCAGAGCCAGGCTTCTCTGGGGTCTGGCTGCACCCATTGCCTGATTGACCCTTGTGTTTTGGTGTGTTTCAACACAGGGCCACAGGAGCCAGGGCCCCCACCTTCCTATATATTTATATCACGATGGATTTTGCTAATTTGTATGTTCAAGAACGGAATACGGAATGTGGGTGGACAGGAAAAGAGATTGAAAGATGGGCTCAAAGCCAATCTCAACAACCGTGGCCGAGGCACTGAGAACTGGGAAGCCCTGGCTCTCCGGCATTGAAACTGGAGGTCAGCTGTGACCAGCAGTGTGGTGGGATTCCAAGAGGCACATATGAAGGGCGCAAGGGAGAAACGGGTCAAGGCACACCAAGCGCACTCTGGTCGGGACCGCCTTCCACCTGGAATCCAATGTCCTCAAAGCGAACATGCAGGACAAGAATCGGTCTCTCTACAGCAGTGGCTCTCAACCTTCCTAATGCGGTGACCCCTTAATCCGGTTCCTCCTGTTGTGGTGACCCCCAACCATCACATTATTTCAGTTATTTATCGTGTCATCAGCAACCATTGTATTACAATTCTAACAGAGCAAAACAAACACACAGATTAAAAAGAAAAAGGAAAAAAAAACACACAGATTTTGCAAATTTGGTATTTAGTTAAATGTCCTTTGACCAGTATCTGGCCACTTGGAGTGCCTCTGGTGTTGCCGCAAGAAGGTCCTCCATGGTGCATCATGTGGCAGGGCTCAGGGTGCATTGCAGCAGGTGGCCAGTGGTTTGCTCCTCTCCGCACTCGCATGTTGTGGACTCCACTTTGTGGCCCCATTTCTTGAGGTTGGGTCTGCATCTCGTGATGCCAGAGTGCAGTCTGTTCAGTGCTTTCCAAGTCGCCCTGTCTTCTGTATGCCCAGGGGGGAGTCTCTCATTTGGTATCAGTTCTGGGTTTGAGCCTGCCACTTTTGGACTCTCGCTTGCTGGGGTGTTCCAGCGAGTGTCTCTGTAGATCTTAGAAAACTATGTCTGGATTTAAGTCGTTGACATGCTGGCTGATACCCAAACAGGGGATGTGCTGGAGATGTCCCTGCCTTGGTCCTTTCACTATTGGCTGCTCCTTCCCGGCAGATGTCAGGTGGTGCAATACCGGCTAAGCAGTGTAATTTCTCCAGTGGTGTAGGGCGCAGACACCCCGTGATAATGCAGCATGTCTCATTAAGAGCCACATCCACTGTTCAATGCCTTCCAAGTTGCCCCGTCTTCTGTGTGCCCAGGGGGGAGTCTCTCATTTGGTATCAGCTATTGGTTGAGGTGCTGGGTTTGAGCCTGCCACTTTTGGACTCTCACTTGCTGGGGTGTTCCAGCGAGTGTCTCTGTAGATCTTAGAAAACTATGTCTTGATTTAAGTCGTTGGCGTGCTGGCTGATACCCAAACAGGGGATGAGCTGGAGATGTCTCTGCCTTGGTCCTTTCACTATTGGCTGCCACTTCCCGGCGGATGTCAGTGTTGGGGTTCAGCCTGAGTTTGAACTTGAACCTGATTCTCTGTTTGTTCCTCCTGATGCTAATGAAAGTATATTTACTGATGCTAGTGGAAATGTACCTTTTGATGCCAATGCTCCTGAAATTAGTGAGGAAGAATCTGCTGTAGGTTTGGAAAATGCCAATGTTCCTGAAATTAGTGAGGAAGGAACTTCTGTAGATTTGGAAAATCAAAGTACCAGTGTTCCTGAGAATGTTTCAGAGGGAGACCTTGAACTTTCCCTCCCTTCTGCACCGGTTAACTGTAATGACAACAGAAGGGGCCAAATTTGGGAAGACAGAAATAAAACACTCAGTTTGCGTCGATCCTCCCGAATTCAAGAATTAAAAACATTGGCTTCAAAACAGAAGGGCGGTTCACGGAACCGATTCTTGAGTTTTAATTGCAATACGCCGAGCTGATTGCCTCAGTTCAGGCATCGTTTCAGAATTGATGAAGACCTTGGCAGTTCTCCCGGTTCCCTGGCCATAGTTTGGGAAGATTTCTAGGATATCAAGTACGGTTAGTGGATTGCTAACAGGTTCCAGTATTTCCCAGTGAGGCTTTTGGTTTTGCTTGGTCCATTTAAATTCATGTTTGCTGATTTTGCTGTGGCTTTTGACTTGCATTTTCCAAATCTACAGAAGTTCCTTCCTCACTAATTTCAGGAACATTGGCATTTTCCAAACCTACAGCAGATTCTTCCTCACTAATTTCAGGAGCATTGGCATCAAAAGGTACATTTCCACTAGCATCAGTAAATATACTTTCATTAGCATCAGGAGGAACAAACAGAGAATCAGGTTCAAGTTCAAACTCAGGCTGAACCCCAACAGTCAGGTGGTGCCATATTGGCTAAGCAGTGTAATTTCTCCCGTGGTGTAGGGCGCAGGCACCCTGTGATAATGCGGCATGTCTCATTAAGAGCCACATCACTGTTTTAGTGTGGTGAGATGTGTTCCACACTGGGCATGCATACTCAGCAGCAGAGTAGCATAGCGCAAGGGCAGATGTCTTCACTGTGTCTGGTTGTGATCCCCAGGTTGTGCCAGTCAGCTTTCGTATGATATTGTTTCTAGCACCCACTGTTTGCTTGATGTTCAGGCAGTGCTTCTTGTCGGTGGGAGCCACTGAATGAATCAACAACAACAACAACAGGGAAGCCAAGGAGGGAGGGAGGCAGGAGAGAAGGAAGCCAGGCAGGCCGGGTCCCTTCCCCACTTGCCCGGGGAGGTGCGACTTTGTTTCGGGGGGCTTCCTTCCGGCTCTAGAGCTGGAGACTTTGTGTCTTCTTTGCCCCCCCCCCTCTCTTTCCCTGGGAGGGAGGGGGGGAGGCCCCTTGAAGGAGGAAGGATATTATGGGATGCCGGGAGGAAAGGGGGCGGGGAGGGGAGGGACCTCTGGGTCCGAAGGCGCCTTTTTAGGGGGGGGGGCAGCGCTGCATCCGGGCAACCCCCCCCCCCCCACACACACACGCTTGGGGCTGAGTTCAGGTTGGAGCAAAGAGCGGCGAGAAGGAAGGAAGGAAGGAAGGAAGGAAGGAAGGAAGGAAGGAAGGAAGGAAGGAAGGAAGGAAGGAAGGAAGGAAGGAAGGAAGGAAGGAAGGAAGGAAGGAAGGAAAGAAGGAAAGAAGGAAAGAAGGAAAGAAGGAAGGAGGTAAGAGGTGTGGGGCCGCCTCTGGGTCTGTGAATGGGTGGTGGGCATTGGGTTGGGGAGGGGGCCTTCCATGCGTTCCCTGGAGGAAAGAGGGGCAGGCACACACACACCCCTGAAAAGCCAAGGGCGGACAAGCCTTCCCTCTCCTTGAAGGCAGGCTTGGGGAGTCCCTTCCTTCCTTGCCTCCCCACTCCTTTCTTTCTTTCTTTCTTTCTTTCTTTCTTTCTTTCTTTCTTTCTTTCTTTCTTCCTTCTCTCCTCATCCCTCCCTCCCTCCTTTTCTTTCTTTCTTTCCCTTCATTCCCTCCCCCTTCTTTCTTTCTTTCTTTCCTTCCTTCTTTCCCCATCCCTCGTTCCTTTTCCTTCCTTCTTTCTTTCCCTTCCTTCCTTCCCTCCTTCCATTCCTTCCCTCATTCTCTCCAAATCCACCTCCTTTCATTCCTTTTTTCTCTCCTCATCCTTTCCTCCCTCCTTTTCCTTCTTTCTCTTCCCTCCCTCCTTTCTTTCTTTCTTTCCTTCTCTCCCCATGCCTTCCTCCTTCCCCTTCCTTCCTTCTTTCCCTTCCTTCTTTCTTTCCCTTCCTTCCCTCCCTTTTTTCATTCCTTCCTTCCGTCTCTCCCCATCCCTCCTCCCTCCCTTCCTTCCCTTCCCCTCCCTCCCTCCTTTTATTCCTTCCTTCCTTCTCTCCCATCCCTCCCTCCTTTTCCTTCCTTCTTTCTTTCCTTCCCTCCCTCCTTCCTTTCATTCCTTCCTTCTCTCCCCATCCCTCCCTCCTTTCCCTTCCTTCTTTCTTTCCCTTCCTTCCCTCCCCCTTCTTTCTTTCTGTCCTTCCTTCTCTCCCCATCCCTCCCTCCTTTTCCTTCTTTCTTTCTTTCCCTTCCCTCCCTCCTTCCTTCCCTCCTTCCTTTCATTCCTTCCTTCCTTCTCTCCCCCGTCCCTCCCTTCTTTCCCTTCCTTTCCTTCCTTCCTTCTCTCCCCGTCCCTCCCTCCTTTTCCTTCTTTCTTTCCCTTCCTTCCTTCCTTCCTTTCATTCCTTCCTTCTCTCCCCATCCCTCCCTCCTTTCCCTTCCTTCTTTCTTTCCCTTCCTTCCCTCCCCCTTCTTTCTTTCTGTCCTTCCTTCTCTCCCCATCCCTCCCTCCTTTTCCTTCTTTCTTTCTTTCTTTCCCTTCCCTCCCTCCTTCCTTCCCTCCTTCCTTTCATTCCTTCCTTCCTTCTCTCCCCGTCCCTCCCTTCTTTCCCTTCCTTTCCTTCCTTCCTTCTCTCCCCGTCCCTCCCTCCTTTTCCTTCTTTCTTTCCCTTCCTTCCTTCCCTCCTTCCTTTCATTCCTTCCTTCCTTCTCTTCCCATCCCTCCCTCCTTTTCCTTCCTTCGTTCTTTCCCTTCCTTCCCTCCCCTTCTTTCTTTCTGTCCTTCCTTCCTTCCTTCTCTCCCCGTCCCTCCCTCCTTTCCCTTCCTTCCTTCCCTCCTTCCTTTCATTCCTTCCTTCCTTCTCTCCCTGTCCCTCCCTCCTTTTCCTTCTTTCTTTCCCTTCCTTCCCCCTCCTTCCTTCCATTCCTTCCTTCCTTCTCTCCCCATCCCTCCCTCCTTTTCCTTCCTTCTTTCTTTCCCTTCCTTCCCTCCTTCCTTCCTTCTCTCCCCATCCCTCCCTCCTTTTCCTTCCTTCTTTCTTTCCCTTCCTTCCCTCCTTCCTTCCTTCTCTCCCCATCCCTCCCTCCTTTTCCTTCCTTCGTTCTTTCCCTTCCTTCCCTCCCCCTTCTTTCTTTCTGTCCTTCCTTCTCTCCCCATCCCTCCCTTCTTTTCCTTCCTTCTTTCTTTCCCTTCCTTTCCTTCCTTCCTTCTCTCCCCGTCCCTCCCTCCTTTCCCTTCCTTCCTTCCCTCCTTTCATTCCTTCCTTCCTTCTCTCCCCGTCCCTCCCTCCTTTTCCTTCTTTCTTTCCCTTCCTTCCCTCCCTCCTTCCTTTCATTCCTTCCTTCTCTCCCCATCCCTCCCTCCTTTTCCTTCCTTCTTTCTTTCCCTTCCTTTCCTTCCTTCTCTCCCCATCCCTCCCTCCTTTTCCTTCCTTCTTTCTTCCTTTCCCTTCCTTTCCTTCCTTCCTTCTCTCCCCGTCCCTCCCTCCTTTTCCTTCCTTTCCCTTCCCTCCCTCCCTCCTTTCATTCCTTCCTTCCTTCTCTCCCCATCCCTCCCTCCTTTTCCTTCCTTCTTTCTTTCCCTTCCTTCCCTCCTTCCTTCCTTCTCTCCCCATCCCTCCCTCCTTTTCCTTCCTTCTTTCTTTCCCTACCTTCCCTCCTTCCTTCCTTCTCTCCCCATCCCTCCCTCCTTTTCCTTCCTTCGTTCTTTCCCTTCCTTCCCTCCCCCTTCTTTCTTTCTGTCCTTCCTTCTCTCCCCATCCCTCCCTTCTTTTCCTTCCTTCTTTCTTTCCCTTCCTTTCCTTCCTTCCTTCTCTCCCCGTCCCTCCCTCCTTTTCCTTCTTTCTTTCCCTTCCTTCCCTCCCTCCTTCCTTTCATTCCTTCCTTCTCTCCCCATCCCTCCCTCCTTTTCCTTCCTTCTTTCTTTCCCTTCCTTTCCTTCCTTCTCTCCCCATCCCTCCCTCCTTTTCCTTCCTTCTTTCTTCCTTTCCCTTCCTTTCCTTCCTTCCTTCTCTCCCCGTCCCTCCCTCCTTTTCCTTCTTTCTTTCCCTTCCCTCCCTCCCTCCCTCCTTTCATTCCTTCCTTCCTTCTCTCCCCAACCCTCCCTCCTTTTCCTTCTTTCTTTCCCTTCCTTCCCTCCCTCCTGGATCCATCTTCCAGAGTTTAGTCCCACAACAAAGTAAAGTCAAAAAAAAAATTCCTCTGTTAGGGTCTTTGCAAAATTAGGCTGGGTTATACTGGTGCATACTGGGTTATGCTGGGCCCATAACCTGTTGTGCTGAGTCAGTTTGTTGCGCAGTAGCAATGTCCAATATGCCCAAAAACCCAATGCCAAAGACACAGACCAGTCAGAAGAAACAAAACAGTAGAACTTTACTCTTGGATGCAGAGTTGAAAAATAAAACAGTTTGGCACACTTACATAGTCACTGTAAGTAATGCAGAATAAATCTTCTGTGTTTTAAATCATAGAGCATAACAAAATAAAACATGGTTACTTCACCATAACCTCAGCTTCTTGCTTCTTCTCTCTAGCGATTCAAACTTCCAACTGCCAGCCGTCTGCACAAGCCTCAAATTGTTACATTTAAAAGGTGTGGCCTAGCTAGCATTCTGCAGCTGCAGTTAATCATTAATACTTTGCAAGGCTTTTCTGTTTAGGCTTTCTTTAACACACACACACACACTGGGATTAAAGCAATATACCGTAATACAGGTTCCTACCTACAAGGCCTGAATGGTTTGGGACCCGCCTACCTGCGTGACCGCACTTCTGTGTACGAACCCATGCAATCTCTTTGGTCATCTGGGGAGGCCCTGCTCGCACTCCCACCTCCTTCGCAGGCGCGATTGGTGGGGATGAGGGAGAAGGACTTCTCTGTGGTGGCCCCCCGATTCTGTAACTCACTCCCCAAGGATATCTGTTGCAATCCAGAGCAGGGAACGAGGCCCTAAGATAACTCTCCACCACACTTGGCTGTGAAAAACAATCCTTTTTTATTGAAGAAAAATGGTTACAAAATAAAGGAAAAATGCAAGTCAAAAGCCACAGCAAAATCAGCAAACATGAATTTAAATGGACAAAGCAAAACCAAAAGCCTCACTGGGAAATACTGGAACCTGTTAGCAATCCACTAACCGTACTTGATATCCTAGAAATCTTCCCAAACTATGGCCAGGGAACCGGGAGAACTGCCAAGGTCTTCATCAATTCTGAAACGATGCCTGAACTGAGGCAATCAGCTCGGCGTATTGCAATTAAAACTCAAGAATCGGTTCTGTGAACCGCCCTTCTGTTTTGAAGCCAATGTTTTTAATTCTTGAATTCGGGAGGATTGACGCAAACTGAGTGATTTACTTCTGTCTTCCCAAATTTGGCCCCTTCTGTTGTCATTACAGTTAACAGGTGCAGAAGGGAGGGAAAGTTCAAGGTCTCCCTCTGCAACATTCTCATGAACACTGGTACTTTCATTTTCCAAATCTACAGACGTTCCTTCCTCACTAATTTCAGGAACATTGGCATTTTCCAAACCTACAGCAGTTTCTTCCTCACTAATTTCAGGAGCATTGGCATCAAAAGGTACATTTCCACTAGCATCAGTAAATATACTTTCATTAGCATCAGGAGGAACAAACAGAGAATCAGGTTCAAGTTCAAACTCAGGCTGAACCCCAACAATATCCGAGAAGCCCCCACATTGGCAGTCTTGCGGAGGAGCCTGAAAACGCGGCTGTTCCAGTGTGCCTTCCCTGAATAACGGAAACAAGGCCCTGCAATATACACTCCCCCGGAAGACACAGGTTCGCAGCTTGGGAGTGATCCTGGACTCATCGCTGAGCCTGGAAACCCAGGTCTCGGCGGTGGCTGGGAGAGCTTTTGCACAATTAAAACTTGTGCACCAGCTGCGCCCATACTTTAGGAAGTCGGATCTGGCCACGGTGGTCCACGCTCGGAAACTTCAATTAGACCAACGGGCAGCGGCTAGATTACTCACGGGAGCGTCATGCAGGGAGCATGCCACCCCTCTGTTATGTCAGCTCCACTGGCTGCTGATCCAGTTCCGAGCACAATTCAAAGTGCCGGTTTTGACCTACAAAACCCTTTACGGCTCCGGCCCAGCGTACCTGTCCGAACGTATCTCCCTCTACGTCCCACCCTGGAGTTTGAGATTATCTGAGGAGGCCCTGCTCTCAGCCCCACCTTTATCACAAGCAAGACTGGTGGGGACGAGGGACAGGGCCTTCTCGGTGGTGGCCCCTCGCCTGTGGAATACACTCCCGGGGGAGATTAGGTCATCAACATCCCTCCTTGCTTTCAGAAGGAAGCTAAAAACCTGGATGTGGGACCAGGCCTTCGGATAAGCTGGCAGATGGACAAAGACAACCAGTGACGACCAGAGTAGGAAAGGATAATGACGATGCTAGATGGATTACGGATTAGGAATTGGCGAACATTGAACACAAGATGATTTTATTGCTGCTAGTATACTGGTTGATTGTTGATAGTATACAACACTCAAAGCAACACTCAAGCAGCTAATTTTAAACCCTTAAACTCTAACAAACTTAAACTCTAACAAAGCAACACTCAAAGCAACTAATTTTAAACACTTACTCAGATTTCTAGTGCCATTTAAGACAAGGCTTATCCTGAAGCAGAAGGGAACAAGATGGCTTCTTGCTTCCCCAACCTCTGTGGGAGCACACTGACCTTTGAGTTGAGCCCTGGCTTATATATGGTAAACAGGAAGCAGAACAATGGGCCACTAATTGCTGGCCTGCAGTGCTGGCTAACAGAATGTAGCCTCGCCCCGCCTCTCAAACAAAGCAACTGTTGACATTGTGTGGTAAATTTGTGTATTGTATATTGTACTGTATTTTGTGAATTGTCAGGCATCGAATTGTGCCTTTTGTAAGCCGTCCTGAGTCACCCCTCGGGGGTTGAGAAGGGCGGGGTAGAAGCACTCCAAATAAAATAAATAAAATATAAACTTTAAGATCGTCTGGGGAGGCCTTCTCTCGGTCTCGCCTCCGTCTCAGATGCGCTTGGTGGGAACAAGAGACAGGGCCTTCTCGGCAGTGGCGCCTTGGCTGTGGAACGCCCTTCCTAGGGACGTTAGACCAGCCCCCTCCCTCTTCACATTTTGCAAAAAGGTTTTTGAGCAGGCATGTGCAAACCCAATGTAACAGGCAATGATAGACCATGGAACAACTGACAATGCGATTGAATAGTGATTTCAGTAAGGAGATGTTAAGGATGTATGATTTTATTGACTTTTTAATGAAACTATTTATTTAATTGTTTCTGGTATTTCTATCCCATTCCTTCTCAACCCCCGAAGGGTGACTCAGGACGGCTTACATTTGGCAGCAATTCGATTTATTGTTGTTCATTCGTTCAGTCGTCTCCGAGTCTTCGTGGCCTCACGGACCAGCCCACGCCAGAGCTCCCTGTCAGCCGTCACCACCCCCAGCTCCTTCAAGGTCAGTCCAGTCCCTTCAAGGATGCCATCCATCCATCTTGGCCCCTCTTCCTTTTGCCTTCCACTTTCCCCAGCATCATTCCCTTCTCTAGGCTTTCCTGTCTCCTCATGATGTGGCCAAAGGACTTCAACTTTGTCTCTAGTCTCCTTCCCTCCAGTGAGCAGTCGGGCTTTATTTCCTGGAGGATGGACTGGTTGGATCTTCTCGCAGTCCAGGGCACTCTCAGAACTTTCCTCCAATACCACAGTTCAAAGGCATCTCTCTTCCTTCGCTCAGCCTTCCCGAAGGTCCAGCTCTCACATCCGTAGGTGACTACAGGGAAGACCATGGCTTGGACTAGGCAATGGATCTTGGTTGCCAGTCTGATGTCTCTACTCTTCACTATTTCATCGAGACTGGACCTTGCTCTCCTCCCAAGAAGGAAGCGTCTCCTGATTTCCTGGCCACAGTCTGCATCTGCACTCATCTTTGCGCCTAGAAATACAAACCCTGTCACGGCCTCCACGTTTTCTCCCTCTGTTTCCCAGTTGTCAATCATTCTTGTTGCCATAATCTTGGTTTTTTTGACGTTTAGCTGCAACCCGGATTTTGCGCTTTCTTCTCTCACCTTGATGAGAAGGCTCCTCAGCTCCTCCTCGTTTTCGGCCATCAGAGTGGTGTCATCTGCATATCTGAGGTTGTTAATGTTTCTTCCAGCCATTTCCACCCCAGCTTTGCATTCCTCAAGCCCCGCACATCCTCGCATGATGTGTTCTGCATACAAGTGGAATAGGTTGGGTGAGAGGATGCAGCCTTGCCGTACGCCTTTCCCAATCTTGAACCCGTCTCCTGTTCCGTGGTCAGTTCTGACCGTGGCTCCTTGGTCCTTGTGCAGATTCCTCAGGAGAGAGGGAAGGGGGCTTGGGATGCCCATCCCACCAAGAACTTGCCACCATTTATGATGATCCACACAGTCAAAGGCTTTAGAATAGTCAATGAAGCAGAAGTAGATTTTTTTCTGAAACTCCCTGCCTTTCTCCATTCTCCAGCATCTGGATATTGGCAATCTGGTCTCTCGTTCCTCTGCCTTTTCTAAACCCAGCTTGAACATCTGGCAACTCTCGCTCCATGTCTTGCTGGAGTCTTCCTCCTTGCAGGATCTTGAGCATTACCTTACTGGCAATTCGATGCCACTACATATAACAGAGCAACATAACAACAATTAAAAACAATAAGTAAAACATTAATTAAAACAGTAAAAAAACCCAGTATTATTTATTTATTTATTTCGGTTGCTTCTGCCCCGCCCTTCTCACCCCGGAGGGGACTCAAGGGGGCTTACAAAAAGCAAGGCACAATTCGATGCCCGCATCACATAACAGCAATAAGGCAAATAACATCACTTAACAGAAACAGCAAATCTAGCAGTAACATCAATTAACAGAAGACAATAATTATTGTTGGCAAAAACAACCATCAAAGCAGTCAAACCAATACAAACCATTTCTCCGCATTGATGGTCAGCGTTTCACAATCTCATAGTTCAATTCCAATTCCACAATTGTCAGTCCTTTCAGTCCTATCCATCTGGTTGTCTATATCTAGTTGTCAGAGTGCCCAAAGGCCTCTCATCTTTACCTTCCTCCTGAAGGAGAGGAGGGATGTTGATGCCTTAATTTCCCCCGGGAATGAGTTCCACAGGTGGGGGGCCACCACTGAGAAGGCCCTGCTCCTCGTCCCCACCAGCCTCACTTGTGATAGCGGTGGGGTCGAGAGCAGGGCCTCCCCAGATAATCTCAAACTCCGGGGTGGGACGTAGAGGGAGATACGTTCGGACAGATACACTGGACCGGAACCGTACAGGGTTTGGTAGGTCAAAACCAGCACCTTGAATTGTTCTCGGAACTGAACCGCCAGCCAGTGGAGCTGACACAGCAAGGGGGTGGTGTGTTCCCTGTACATCGCTCCGGTGAGCAGTCTGGCTGCCGCTCGGTGGACCAGTTGAAGTTTCCGAACAGTCTTCAAGGGCAACCCCGCGTATTTATTTATTTATCGTGTCATCAGCAACCATTGTATTACAATTCTAACAGAGCAAAACAAACACAGAGATTAAAAAGAAAAAGAAAGAAAGAAAAAAAGAAAAACCACACAGATCTTGCAAATTTGGTATTTGGTTAAATGTCCTTTGACCAGTCTCTGGCCCCTTGGAGTGCCTCTGGGGTTGCCGCAAGAAGGTCCTCCATCGTGCATGTGGCAGGGCTCAGGGTGCATTGCAGCAGGTGGTCAGTGGTTGGCTCCTCTCCACACTCGCATGTCGAGGATTCCACTTTGTGGCCCCATTTCTTGAGGTTGGCTCTGCATCTCGTGGTGCCAGAGCGCAGTCTGTTCAGCGCCTTCCAAGTCGCCCAGTCTTCTGAGTGCCCAGGGGGGAGTCTCTCATCCGGCATCACCCATGGATTGAGGTGCTGGGTTTGGGCCTGCCACTTTTGGACTGTCGCTTGCTGGGGTGTTCCAGCGAGTGTCTCTGTAGATCTTAGAAAACTATTTCTAGATTTAAGTCGTTGACGTGCTGGCTGATACCCAAACAGGGGATGAGCTGGAGATGTCTCTGCCTTGGTCCTTTCACTATTGGCTGCTACTTCCCGGCGGATGTCAGGTGGTGCAATACCGGCTAAGCAGTGTAATTTCTCCAGTGGTGTAGGGCGCAGACACCCTGTGATAATGCGGCATGTCTCATTAAGAGCCACATCACTGTTTTAGTGTGGTGAGATGTGTTCCACACTGGGCATGCATACTCAGCAGCAGAGTAGCATAGCGCAAGGACAGATGTCTTCACTGTGTCTGGTTGTGATCCCCAGGTTGTGCCAGTCCGCTTTCGTATGATGTTGTTTCTCTCGCCCACTTTTTGTTTGATGTTCAGGCAGTGCTTCTTGTAGGTCAGAGCACGGTCCAAAGTGACTCCCAGGTATTTGGGTGCGCTGCAATGCTCCCGTGGGATTCCTTCCCAGGTAGAGTGTGTTGCAGTAGTCTATTCGGGATGTAACAAGAGCATGGACCACTGCAAGACTGAACGTAGGGGTAGATGCGTTCAGACAAGTAAGCTTGGCCAGAACCATATAAGGCTTTACAGGTCAAAACCATCACTATATTTTATATGTAATGTTTTTAATTGTATTTATATCTTGGGGGGCATCAATTAGTGCCAATTGGTGAGGCAATAAAGCTGTCCCTGCACACAGTCATAAAGTAATTAAACCATTAGCTTTATTTACAGCTATATACAGCAGAGTTACGTAGCAGCATCTGTCTCCGGCAAAAGAGGAATCGGTAATGGCTACGCTGAGCCTTCTTCACAAGCAGTAGACACGCCTCTGTTGGGGTTCATCCTGAGTTTGAACTTGAACCTGATTCTCTGTTTGTTCCTCCTGATGCTAATGAAAGTATTACTGATGCTAGTGGAAATGTACCTTTTGATGCCAATGCTCCTGAAATTAGTGAGGAAGAAACTGCTGTAGGTTTGGAAAATGCCAATGTTCCTGAAATTAGTGAGGAAGGAACTTCTGTAGATTTGGAAAATGAAAGTACCAGTGTTCATGAGAATGTTTCAGAGGGAAGCCATGACCTTTCACTCCCTTCTGCACCTGGTAACTTTAATGAGAACAGAAGGGGCCAGATTTGGCAAGACAGAAGTAAATCACTCAGCTTGCGTAGGTCTTCCCGATTAAGAGAAATATAAACAATGGCTTCAAAGCAGAGGGGCGGTTCACGGAACCAATTCTTAGGCTTGAAGTGCCTTCCGCTGGGCTGACTTTCTCAGTTCAGGCATTGTTTCAGATTGATGAAGACCTTGGCAGTTCTCCCGGTTCCCTGGCCATAGTTTGGGAAGATTTCTAGGATATCAAGTACGGTGAGTGGATTGCTAACAGGTTCCAGTATTTCCCAGTGAGGCTTTTGGTTTTGCTTTGTCCATTTAAATTCATGTTTGCTGATTTTGCTGTGGCTTTTGACTTGCATTTTTCCTTTATTTTGTAACCATTTTTCTTCAATAAAAAAGGATTGTTTTTCACAGCCAAGTGTGGTGGATAGTTATCTTAGGGCCTCGTTCCCTGCTCTGGATTGCAACAGCTTCCTTCACATTCCATTGAAAGCATCCGGCCTCACACACAAGAAGCAGGAACTGACACACATATATACCTTTCTAGGATTCATACAAAACTCAGCGGTTCGTTAACACTATCCCTGCTGGACATGATTACATACACATGCTTACAGCTCTAAAAAGTAAAAACACATTTTGGAAATCTACTACATAACCCAAAACACAGAAACTGACATTAATAGCCATATCACCATTCCAGTCAATTCCATACCCAATTCCATGCCCAGAGTGCTATCTATGTCTGTTGTCCAAAAGCTTGGTCCCATAACCACGACTTCAATTTCTTCCTAAATGACCGGAGGAACGGAGCCAATCTCACCTCGTTGGGAAGCGAGTTGCACAGATGGGGGCCACAACTGAGAAGGCTCTGTCTCTCGTCCCCACCAGACGTATTTGCAACGCTGGCAAGAGCGGGGCCTCCCCGGATGATCTTAAACGGATGATCCCCGGATGATCTTAAACTCTGAGGCTGGATGTAGGGGCAGATGCGTTCGGACAAGTAAGCTGGGCCAAAACCACCACTATATTTTATATGCTAGGTTTTTAATTGTATTTATATGTTGGGGGGCATCGAACTGTGCTGAGTGTAAACCGCCTTGAGGCCTCTTCAGGGTAAGAAAGGCAGTATCTTACTTAGGCGATCCCTCGTTGGACGAGTAAGATGGTCTTCCATTATGGATTTCCTTGTGGGTCCATATGTGGCTGTGGAGCCCTATTCTTGCTCTGCATCTTCTTCCGCAGAGAGGGCATTGGTTTCCAGGTGGAAGGCGGTCCCGGTCGGGGTTGGCTTGACGCGCCTTCCTCCTGGCACGTTTCTCTCTTTCACCCTCCACTCGTGCCTCCTCAAATTCTGCAGCACTGCTGGTCACAGCTGTCCTCCAGCTGGAGCGCTCAAAGGCCAGGGCTTCCCAGTTCTCAGTGTCTATGCCAGAGTTTTTAAGCTTGGCTTTGAGGCCATCTTTAAATCTCTTTTCCTGTCCACCAGTGTTTCGTTTTCCGTTCTTAAGTTCAGAATAGAGCAACTGCTTTGGGAGACGGTGGTCAGGCATCTGGACAACGTGGCCGGCCCAGCGGAGTTGATGTTGGAGGACCATCGCTTCAATGCTGGTGGTCTTTGCTTCTTCCAGCACACTGACGTTTGTCCACTTGTCTTCCCAGGAGATTTGCAGGATTTTCCGGAGGCAGCGCTGATGGAATCGTTCCAGGAGTTGCATGTGACGTCTGTAGACAGTCCACGTCTCACAGGCATAGAGCAAGGTTAGAGGACAATAGCTTTATAGACAAGCACCTTGGTCTCCCTACGGATGTCCCGGTCCTCAAACACTCTCTGCTTCATTCTGGAAAATGCTGCACTTGCAGAGCTCAGGCGGTGTTGTATTTCAGCGTCGATGTTGACTTTGGTGGAGAGGTGGCTGCCAAGGTAGCGGAAATGGTCCACATTTTCTAATGTGACACCATTAAGCTGTATTACTGGCATTGGAGAGGGATTGGCTGGTGACTGCTGGAACAGCACCTTGGTCTTCTCGATGTTCAGTGACAGGCCAAGCTTCGTGTATGCTTCTGCGAAGGTGTTTAGAGTGGCTTGTAGATCTTCTTCTGAATGCGCACAGATGACATTGTCATCAGCATACTGGAGTTCTATAACAGATGTTGTTATAGGCAGCATATAAATATGGTAATAAATAAACAAACTTTAATGAACACCAATGCTAATTAATTCTGATAGATAGATAGATAGATAGATAGATAGATAGATTTTACATTGTACTGAAATGCTTTTAATGCAAGTCGCTTTGAGTCTCCTTCTGGAGAAAAACCGGGGTAAAAATAAAAATAATAGGGGGAGAATCAAAGGTTTTGGCTTTCATCCCTTCTCTTTCACTTCTTCTTTCTTCACCAGGGAAAGGAGCATTCTTTGGGGCCACATTTGTCACGACGGGAAACCATTCAACCTCTAGTGGATATTGAAGAATTTGGGATTCCAAAGTGCAGCAAGGAAACCAGTCATATCGGAAGAAGAAATACTCCGAAGGTGCCGATCTGGCTGAACTCTTCACCTCACTCAGAGTTCAGAAAGGGAAACATGGGGAAGGAAGCATATACATGTACTGAATGTGGAAAGAGCTTTGTTCAGAGCGGAAATCTACAGTTACATCAAAGAATTCACACTGGGGAGAAACCCTATAAATGCCTGGAGTGTGGAAAGAGTTTTACTCACAGTAAAGGTCTACGTTCACATCAAAGAACTCACACTGGGGAGAAACCCTTTAAATGCCTGGAGTGCGGAAAGACCTTCGCTCAAAGTGGAGCTCTACGTTCACATCAAAGAACTCACACTGGGAAGAAACCCTACAAATGCCTGGAGTGTGGCAAGAGCTTTTCTCACAGTGGAGCTCTACGGTCACATCAAAGAACTCACACTGGGGAGAAACCTTATGAATGCCAGGAATGTAGAAAGAGCTTCACTCACAGAAAAGGTCTACGTATACATCAAAGAATTCACACTGGGGAGAAACCCTATGAATGCCTGGAGTGCGGAAAGAGCTTCACTCAAAGTGGAGCTCTACGTTCACATCAAAGAACTCACACTGGTGAGAAACCCTATAAATGCCTGGAGTGTGGCAAGAGCTTTTCTCACAGTGGAGCTCTACGGTCACATCAAAGAACTCACACTGGGGAGAAACCTTATGAATGCCAGGAATGTAGAAAGAGCTTCACTCACAGAAAAGGTCTACGTTCACATCAAAGGACTCACACTGGGGAGAAACCCTATGAATGTCCAGAGTGTGGAAAGAAATTCACTCAGATTGGGAATTTGCATTCACATCTGAAGAGAATTCACAGTGGTGAGAAACCCTATACATGCCTGGAGTGTGGAAAGAGTTTTACTCAAAGTGGAGATCGACAATCACATCAAAGAACTCACACTGGGGAGAAACCCTATACATGCCTGGAGTGCGGAAAGAGTTTTACTCAAAGTGGAGCTCTACGTTCACATGAAAGAACTCACACTGGTGAGAAACCCTATAAATGCCTGGAGTGCGGAAAGAGCTTTGCTCGGAGCAGAGCTCTACGTTCACATCAAAGAACTCACACTGGGGAGAAACCCTATGAATGTCCAGAGTGTGGAAAGAAATTCACTAAGACTGAGAATTTGCATTCACATCAGAGAACTCACACTGGGGAAAAACCCTATAAATGCCTGGAGTGCGGAAAGAGCTTTGCTCAGAGCGGAGCTCTACGGTCACATCAAAGAATTCACACTGGGGAGAAACCTTATGAATGCCAGGAATGTGGAAAGAGCTTCACTCACAGTAAAGGTCTACGTTCACATCAAAGAACTCACACTGGGGAGAAACCTTATGAATGCCAGGAATGTGGAAAGAGCTTCACTCACAGTAGAGGTCTACGTTCACATCAAAGAACTCACACTGGGGAGAAACCTTATGAATGCCAGGAATGTGGAAAGAGCTTCACTCACAGTAAAGGTCTACGTTCACATCAAAGAACTCACACTGGGGAGAAACCCTATGAATGTCCCGAGTGTGGAAAGAGATTCACTCAGAGTGGAAATTTACATACACATCAAAGGAAAATACACCGGGAGGAAACCCTATAAATGCCTGGACTGTAGAAAGTGCTTTGCTCAGAATGAAATGCTACTCACTCAAGGGAGAAATGTTATGAATGCCAGGAGTGTGGAAAGAACTTTGCAAATAGCGCAGAACTATATTCGCACCAAAGAGATCACAGTGGCGAGAAACCCATTAAATGCCTGGAGTGTGGAAAGAGTTTTACTCGAAGTGGAGATCTGTCAAAACATCACAGAACTCACACTGGGGAGAAACCCTATAAATGCCTGGAGTGCGGAAAGAGCTTCCCTTGCAGTGGAGATCTACGCAAACATACTCAATCTCACACTAGGAAGAAACTGTAAAAACCTGGAATGTGAAAAGATCTTCAGTGAGAGTGGAACATACAACTTAAAATACAGAAATATGCAAACATTAAAACAGGGATGAAACATAAACATATTTTAAATTCCAAGTTAAAAACCATTAGAACAGATTCAAAGTCTAGAAAGGAACGAATTTTCCCTCCTAGGAGTAAATTTCTCTCACTTGTTGTCCCATCTCCAATCTTAACTATTTGTAAGTAGGACGTTTGCAACGCGGGGACTTAGAGTGTGGAAAGAGCTTTGCTTAGACTCAACCTCTACATTCACACCAAAGAACTCAAACTAAGGCTCTCCCCACGTTTCAAACAAGATAGGTTCTTTATTGATTTACCACATTTCTACCCCGCCCTTCTCGACTCCCGAGGGGGGACTCAGGGCGGCTAACACTGGCAAAAATTCGATGCCGCAATATCACAATGTAACAACAATATAAAACCATAAATACATAAAAGATTAAAACAATAACATTAATTATACAGTCATATAGCTGTTTCCATTATCATAACCATCATCATATGGTCCAGTTCAATGTCTATAGTGCTGTTTTGCCTGCTAGCCAAAAACCACAATTTCAGTTTTTTCCTAAAGGAAAGAAGGGAGGACGCCAATCTAATCTCACTGGGGAGCGAATTCCACAAGCGGGGCGTCACCACCGAGAAGGCCCTGACCCTCGTCCCCACCAGACGCATTTGCGAGGCCGGTGGGACCGAGAGCAGGGCCTCCCCGGTGGATCTTAAACTACGAGGCAGAGTGTAGGTTCATTTCTTAAGTTGAATTTGTATATGGGCCAGAACAGAGGCATTTTAAAGTGTAATTCCAATCCTAGAATCCTAGAGTTGGAAGAGACCTCCTGGGCCATCATCCAGTCCAACCCCATTCCATCAAGAAGCAGGAATATTGCATTCAAGGCCCTGACCCTCGTCCCCACCAGACGCATTTGCGAGGTCAGCGGGACCGAGAGCAGTGTATCTGTCCGAACGTATCTCCCTCTACGTCCCACCCCGGAGTCTGAGATCATCTGTGGAGGCTCTGCTCTCGACCCCACCACAGTCTCAAGTGAGGCTGGTGAGGACGAGGAGCAGGCTTTCTCAGTGGTGGCCCCTCACCTGTGGAACTCACTCCCGGGGGAAATCAGGGCATCATCATTCCTCCTCGCCTTTAGGAGGAGGGTGAAGATGTGGTTATGGGACCAGGCCTTTGGGCACTCTGGCAATTAATTCAGACAATCAGCGAGTAAGACCAACAGGATTGATGAAGTGGAACATAAAACTAGATCTATGTTAGCGAACCCTGACCATGTAAGAGGGAAATTGGGTTGGTATAGGTTTTATTGATTTTATGGTTATAATGCATGAACTGCTGTTAATTGCGAATTGATGTAATTTTGTGTATGATTGTTTTATGATGCAGGCATCGAATCGTGCCTTTGCCTTTGTAAGCCGCCCTGAATCCCCTTTGGGGTGAGAAGGGCGGGGTAGAAGAACCCCAAATAAATTCAAAGCACCCCTGACAGATGGCCATCCAGCCTCTGTTTAAAAGCTTCCAAAGAAGGAGTCCCCACCACACTCCGTGGCAGAGAGTTCCACTGCTGAACGGCTCTCACAGTCAGGAAGTTCTTCCTCATGTTTAGTCAGTTTTTGTTTAGTTTTGGGTAGTACGGGGGAGGGTTAACACCCCTGTAATTTTTGTTGTCTCCATTCAGAAGATTTCACTTTTTATCCCTATCACAATTGGAATTTTGACAATTTGTGGTTGCCATGGAAAGGAGGCCTTTCCCACGATAACTCTTGCAAGAGCGAATTTCGCTTCCTAGGGGTAGAGTTCCGTTGGCTGAAGGACAGGAAGAGAGATTCAATCTTTCTGCAGAGGATAGAGATCGCAGAAAAGAGTCTCACGGCGACTCTTAACACCACACCATACTGACCCAAACGAAAACTAGTGTCAATATCTCCCACTCCAAAAAAGGATCGAGAAAAATTGGAGACTCAATGGAACCAGACCAAAAAACAAAAGACCAAAAAACAAAAATTGGGTAACTATCAATTTCTTCTGAAAGATTTAGAATTGAGGAACAAATAAAAACCACCCATGATTCAGTGAGCAAAAAATATAGGCCGAGCAATAAGTCTAGAATGACGCCAACCACCAACACACAGCTCCCAATAACACATCAATGAGAAACCATGGAGTTCCATACACTAGGGTTGAATGAAAAGTAATGCCTCCACCTTTGTAACTCCTCAACAGATGGCAGTACTGGTATGCGGCAGGTACTGACTTGTTCTGTAGACTCTTCTCTACAGTTCCATTTTGGCAGGAAGCCTAAGCATTGAACGGTTGTGTTGGTAAAGTGCAAAGTATGGAACCCTGCGCAGACGGTCAGTCAATGCTACTTAAGCAACGTGCAGTCATTGAATTCTTGATTCTTGACAGCAGAAGGTGTCATGCCAAAGGAGAATCATCGGAGTATGCAAGCAGTTTGTGGTGATTGTGTTGATGTGAGCACTGTGCGTCATTGGGCGAGTAAGTTTCAAGATGTTGAGGTGGGAACACCTGACTTGCGTGACAAACAAAGAGTTGAACGTCCTGTGACCACACACTTCACATGCCACCATAGCAGAACTTCAGGGACTGGATCTCACCACCGTACGCCACTGTAGCACTCAGCCACAGAATACAAAACAAAAACAACAACAGCAAACACTGTTGCAGGTTCAAGATAACTCTATAATCAAAAAGTCCAGTCCAGTGGTCAAACGCTGAGAGATCAATGAGCAAAGTCCAGGGATCAAGAGTCTATACCGTAGTCAAAAGCCAGTCCAAAGATTCAAGGTTCCAGGATTCCAAAGGTTCAGGAAACAGGTCAGGACACTAAAAATCCACAAACCTGGGGGAGAACCAGCAGCATCTACCACCAAAACAAGACAAATATTTTTCTTCCAAAGATCATTTCCAAGGTTCGCTCCTTATATCCAGACACACCCATCTGCAACCTATCTCTTGCATCACTCCACCCTTAATTGCTTTCACCCATGAACCCTTACTTACAGATTACTCAACACTTCAGAACTAAGACTTACCTTAACCCTTCCATCACCAACTACTAGGCCTACCACCAAAAACCACCACTGCAGAACATGATACATGACAGAGGGTGAGGCAGAAGCAAGGAGAGATCTAAAGGGACCGTACACTTTTGTTTTGCTAGCTCTCTCTGCTTTGCTTTGCAATCTCTCTTGATTGGTTGTGTTGTGACTCAGCTGGAATCACAGAGTGATAGTGTCAGTGGGGATGATGGGATTCAGATTCACAGTCAGATGCAAAGCAAGGATGTCCCTGTGTTAGACAAAGAAGACCAGGAACAGAGGGCAGAAGTGCAAGGCCTGAGAGTGTAGAAACTGAAGATAGCAGCCAGGTGCAGATGGACTCGGGAAGAGAAGATCGCCCTTTGCCTAGTAACGAACCTGATAACGAGCAAGCAGGGAAACAGGCTGCTAACGAGCAGACTGACCGGGATGATACGGGAACTCTAGAGAGGGCCACCCGGTTGGAAGTCAGTGTGCGAAGGAGCAAAAGGATAGCAAACAGGAGGGAGGCCAGGGGCCATCGGGATGCCTTCATGTTGTCCAAAGGGTATTAAACAGCCTGTTCGAATGTGCCTCAGTGTCAGAGCAACTTCCTGCTTCAACCAAGAGACTTTGGATTTATCTTGCAGCTTTCCGTGTTCATGTTTCAGGACTTTGCCATGTTCTTGTGGGACTTTCATAAAGACAACTGCTGGTATGTTCTTTGGTGTCTTAAGCAAGGTGGTTTTACCCTGAGGTGCGATAGGGTGCCTCTCTCTCTCTCGAGGAGGGTGAGACCCCCTTCCACACTCCCATCATTGCCAGAAGGCAGGATCAGAATGCCGCTCTGGGCAACGGCAACCATTCATAAACTGGGAGGCAAAACCCCGCGAAACAGCGAGTCCGCGAAAAGTGAACCGCGAAGTAGCGAGGGAACACTGTATTGCTATGATGGATAGGGGCGAATTCTTTGTACTGGGATCCCTAGACAGACACTGAAACACCAAACATAACCAGAAGGTTGGACTATAGAAGTTTTACAATTGAGGAACAAATAAAAAGAACCCACGATTCAGTGAGCAAAAAATATAGGTCAAGCAATAAGCCTAGAACAATGCGAACCATCAATGCACAGTTCAATAAGCAAAGTCCAGGGATCAAGAGTCTATACCATAGTCAAAAGCCAGTCCAAAGATTCAAGGTTCCAGGATTCCAAAGGTTCAGGAGGCAGGTCAGGACACCAAAAATTCACAAACCTGGGGGAAACCAGCAGCATCTACCACCAAACCAAAACAAATACTTTTCTCCCGAAGATCAGTCCCAAGGCTAGCTCCTTATATCCAGAAACACCCAGTGCAACCTATCTCTTGCATATCTCCACCCTTAATTGCTTTCGCCCGTGAACCCTTACTTACAGATTACTCAACCCTTTAGAACTAAGACTTACATTAACCCTTCCATCACCAACTGCTAGGCCTGCCACCAGCAACCACCATCAACTGCAGAACATGATACATGACAGAGAGTGAGGCAGAAGCAAGGACCCTTTTTTTGCTAGCTATCTCCGCTTTGCTTTGCAATCTCTCTTGATTGGCAGCCTCTCTCCCGAGGGGGAGAGTGCGACCCCCTTCCACACTCCATTGTTGCCAGGAGACGGGATCAGAATGCCGCTCTGGGCAATGGCAACCATTCATAAACTGGGAGGCAAAAACCCGCGAAACAGCGAGTCCGTGAAAAGCAAGCCGCGAAGTAGCGAGGGAACACTGTATTGCTATGATGGACAGGGGCAAATTCTTTCTACTGGGATCACTGGACAAACAGACACTGAAACACCAAACATAACCAGAAGGTTGGACTACAGAAGTTTTACATTTGAGGAACAAATAAAAAGAACCCACGATTCAGTGAGCAAAAAATACAGACCGAGCAATAAGCCTAGAACAATGCGAACCATCAACGCACAGCTCTCAATACCACATCAATCAGAAACCATGGAGTTCCAAATACGATTGAATGAAAAGTACTGCCTCCACCTTTGTAACTCCTCAAGAGATGGCAGTACTGGTATGCGGCAGGTACAGGCTTGTTCAGTAGACTCTCCTCTACAGTTCCATCTTGTCGGGAAGCCTTAGCATCGAACGGTTGTGTTGTTAAAATGCCAAGTATGGAACCCTGCGCAGAACTTCGATCAATGCGACTTAAGCAACGTACAGTCATTCAATTCTTGGCAGCAGAAGGAGATTCATCAGAGAATGCAAGCTGTTTATGGTGCTTGTGTTGATGTGAGGACTGTGCGTCGTTGGGCGAGTAAGTCTAAAGTTTTTGAAATGGCCAAAATGGACAAATTAACCTTAGCTCAACAACAAACAAATACAGACACATACACAGAAACTTCAAGAAGAATGGAACCCCTTTGCTGTGTGTGTAAAGGCACAAAGGAAGAGGACAACATCAGGATTTGTTGACTAAAATCGTATGAATAGTACATAGGGACGTTTTGTACTATTTATACACTTGGTATTCAAGAAGCTTTCGATCACTGGCCTATGGGTACTCTTTCATTGGAATAGAAGTGGTTGGTAGCCTTGTATTGTAGATGTTTGATAACTCTATATACACAAATGCATCATGTTTGTGTAGCGTTTTGTAAAAAAGAACGTGACAATGTAAGATAGTGAATTCTCCCCTACACAATATTAATTTACTAACAAATGGAATTGAATTTTTAGATTTATATGACAATACGTAGATTTAGAAAAATGCACATCAAGATCTGGGGAAGAAGAAAGGAAGAACATGGGATCGCATGGGAATGTTCTTACTTGGTTTGATTTATGAGTAGATTTCAAAGTATGTATGTTTTTAAAGCTGTAACCATGCGTATGTAAAACTGTCTATTGCTGTGAAGAAGAAGGCCGAGAGTCGCCATTCTTGATTGATGATTTTCCCGGAGCAGGCGCTGCGATGTTACTCTGTGTAAATACTTGTGAATAAAGCTGACTGATTACTTCATGGCTGCTCTCCGCCTCAAGCTTTACTACCCAGCAATTCACAGGGAAGACGTGACAACCAGTTTTGATGTTGGACGACGGAGAGTGCCTTCTTCTCTGTTACAGAGGACCTTTGGAACTTCCAAAACTTCATGTGATGTGTATAATAGTACCTGTTGGGGTTCAGCCTGAGTTTGAACTTGAACCTGATTCTCTGTTTGTTCCTCCTGATGCTAATGAAAGTATATTTACTGATGCTAATGGAAATGTACCTCTTGATGCCAATGTTCCTGAAATTAGTGAGGAAGAAACTGCTGTAGGTTTGGAAAATGAAAGTACCAGTGTTCATGAGGATGTTTCAGAGGGAGACCTTGACCTTTCCCTCCCTTCTGCACCTGTTAACTGTAATGACAACAGAAGGGGCCAAATTTGGGAAGACAGAAGTAAATCACTCAGTTTGCGTCGATCCTCCTGAATTCAAGAATTAAAAACATTGGCTTCAAAACAGAAGGGCGGTTCACGGAACCAATTCTTGAGTTTTAATTGGAATACGCCAGGCTGATTGTCTCAGTTCAGGCATCGTTTCAGAATTGAAGAAGACCTTGGCAGTTCTCCTGGTTCCCTGGCCATAGTTTGGGAAGATTTCTAGGATATCAAGTACGGTTAGTGGATTGCTAACAGATTCCAGTATTTCCCAGTGAGGCTTTTGGTTTTGCTTTGTCCATTTAAATTCATGTTTGCTGATTTTGCTGTGGCTTTTGACTTGCATTTTTCCTTTATTTTGTAACCATTTTTCTTCAATAAAAAAGGATTGTTTTTCACAGCCAAGTGTGGTGGAGAGTTATCTTAGGGCCTTGTTCCCTGCTCTGGATTGCAATAGTACCTGATGTAATAACAATAGCAACAGAAGATCTCTTTTCCTCCTCAATCCCTCTCCTCGGTGATAAAGTAGACATTTGTACGGTTCTAATCTACTAACCAGAGCTTCACAACCCTCATCCCCTTCTTTGCTCTCTTTTCTTCTTTGTGTGAAAATCATGTTTTTGACATCTAAATAAATAAAAAAGTAATGCTAGTTTGTGGGATTAACGTAACTCAAAAACCACTGGAATAACTGACACCAAATTCGGACACAATACATCTATCAGGCCAACAAGTGACCATCGTTCATAAAAACACTGAATAACAGTGGAAGGGACTTAAAAAGCCAAAAAAAAAAAACCCAAAACATACAACGCATGCTCAAAACCACACACACACATATATGCAAACACACATATATACACACACAAAATACATATACATTGTCTGGGCCAGAGCAACACATGGCACGGGATGGCTAGTCTATATAAATAAAAATGTAATGTTTGTTTGTGGGATTAACATAACTCAAAAACCACTGTACGAATTGACACCAAATTTGGGCACAAGACACCTGTGCCGTCACACCCAAACACCTTAAAGATAAAACTGCGGTGTGCTGTTCTCTTTGTCTGGGCAGACCGCTGGGATTTTTCTTTAAAGGCTCAAACTTTCTGAGTAACTGAGTCCACTTCGGGTATGGAACAGCAAACAGGGTATTTATTTCCAAAGTCCTTGCAGACTTGGCACAGCTTATCAACGTTACAAACAGTCAATTGATACAAGCATAGAGATGAGCTTTCTTGCGTTCAGATATTGAGGTAACCTTCCTCCAAAAGGTGTAAAGAATTCTGGAATCCTTCTACCCTAACCCTGAGCTCCTATGGTTAGAAAAGAGCAGGTTTTTTCCCTATCTATAGCTCAGAGTTAGCTTTGGAGGCAAATACTCAATACTATCTATCTAAACTCAATAGTTCTTTCTCAATATACTCAATACTTTGTAAATAGCTTTTCTATTAATCTATCTATGATTTCTCTATAAACTCAATAAGCTTCTCTATCTATCTGTCTCAATTTTCAATATCTATCTATAATATCTCAATTTATCTTTCTATCTATAACTTAACTGTACTTGCAATGATTTTCTCAGAGCTCCCCTGTTCTGGCCACCAGCTCATCTGAATCCTTTCTTTAGACTGAAGAGGCAGAGGAGACTCTAAAATGGAGACTCCTTCCCTGGGAGAAAGGGCGGGCTCTAAACTCCAAGAGCTGCTCGCTAGGCCAATAGCTGCAAGGAGTCTGCAGATTGGCTTTCCCGCCTTTGAAACTGCTAACCTGTTAGGGCTTTGCAAAGCTGCAGCAGCCCTGAGAGAGATGCAAAGGAAGACGCTCTAAACAACTAAAAAGGTCATGTAAACCAGGCTCCTGGGAGACGGAACAACACCTATCAGGCCAACGAGTAACCATCACTCATAAAACCCCCGAAAAAAGGAGCGGAAGGGACAAACCCCCAAAAGCTAAATGACAATACCGATGCAGATACCCGGCTTCCTAACTGTGGAGCCCTTGCTCTGCAGAGAGCAGGAATGCAACTCTCTCAAGCGCTGCCTTTGAGCCCAACTCTTTTCCAGCCTATGTCTAGAAAGAAGGAATGAAGGAGGGAAAGAAGGAAGTGATATCGAGCTGCTTTTGGTAGGGTCTCCCGGCGGAGGAGATCCCTGAGGACCGCTCAAAAGGGCCCTGAAACCTTGGTGAGGCCAGCGAGAGCCAATCCAAAGAGTAAAAATAATACAAATAATAATGCCTCCTCAAGGTGGAAGAAGTTTTCAGCAACCGAGGTTTATTTGTGATTCAGCTGAGATCAGATGCATTGCAGGAATCATTCCACCGCAAGCATGATTTTACAGAATTTCCAAGCATTTTTATAGTGTGCAGACAAAGGAAAACAGTTTCAAAATTCCCGCCCGCCCTCTGCCAGCTGGCTTCGCGCTGATTGGCTGGCCGCGGAACAGCTGGGAGGAGGCTTGGCGGCACGCCTCGCCTCCGGACCAATCAGTGGGCTCCGCCGCCTCTGGGAGGCCAATCAGTGCCTTCCTAGCGCCTCTGAGGATGGACCAATCGGCAGCTAGGAGGCGGGACGAAGCTTGACAATGACTGAGGAAATGATGCTTAGGGGCATCCGCCAGCTGGAATGTGAGGCTTTTGTCCTCACTGGCGGGGTGAAAGATAAGGGAATAATGGGTTTCCTGGTCTGTGATGGGATTTGAAAGGAATATGAAAAGGCTTTTTCGATATCGGACCTCAGGGGGGATCAACAATATCTTAGTGATTTAATCAATCTTTTCTTTCCGAGTTTCTGTTGACCTCCTCCCCTCGCTGGTCTGCTCCGAGGGCCAGGGTTGGGGATTAACAGTATGGTCCATGCAAGTGAATCAATCAGGAAGGGTCTTGGGGAGAACAAAGGAGCTTCTCCCCAAGGCAGGACAGTAATCCTCAGGTCACATCTTTTATGGGGCAAGGGTCAGCAGGATAGGCAGTAAGGGGGAACACAGTATACTCTATACGACATTTCATTACATACATTTCATAAGGCAATCCCATCCCCACCCCAAGCAAAGTTTATTAAAATAATTGATTTTTATTATTGAAGCAACGAGAAATTCATGGTCCCTCGGTGAAGGTGCGCGGAAACGGAGGCTGCTTGCTCTTCAAGGCAAGCCTGGTCGGAAGGTTCGTGTCCAAAGATATGGCAATAAACAGTCCGAAGCGTGGGGCAGAAAGTCAATAGGAGAGGGCAAAAAGAAAAAGAGTCCAAGGATGATTTCCGGGTTGGAATGGTGACAGTGTCCATTATCAGTTCTTTGGGAAACTATGTCTCTCTCGCCAGAGACCGGGACCCACGCCTGGCTGCCTTCCCGGGGTCTCCTATGGGTGACCACAGTGGGTCCCCGGTTGCTGGATTCAGGCAGGAGCGAGCAGTGCTGAGGAGAAACGGGCTGTCTTGGAAGAACCCGGCCAAATTGACAAACAGCTGATTTCTGTCAAATAAAATACTCGAAACAAAATCAATTTATTCCCGGGTGTAGGAGTCCAAAATGAGAAAAGGGAGATAGCAGTTAGGCTTAGGATTAGTAGCAGAAAAATATAAAATTGGAACGGCGGCGATCCGCCATTTTATGTTTTCGCGGATGCGGGGGGCCCAAAATGGTGGTTTCCATATCCGCGGTTTGGGCGGACGCAGATTCGGGGTCCGGGGGCCTCCCGCGGGCTCACGGCTCTCCGGAGCCCGGAAAAAGGTTTATTTCAGTGTTGTTTTAGTTTTAGTCAGGGAAAGATACAAAAGTATCAAGAGGAGAGATTAAAAGTTGCAAGTTTCAAGTACCTTTATTAGGGGAATGATACAAAGTAGGGAGAGGGGAAAGCAAAAGGAAAGTTGCAGGCATTCCTGGTTTTGAGCTGGCTGCTGGGGCACATTTCATCTGTTGGTCCCCAACTTTACCCAGGAACTGCGGAACTCTGCTGCGGCTCACTCCAACGTGAAGGCGGGGCTCCCTGCCGCGCTCGGGCTCAGAAGGAGGAAAGGAAAGAGGGGATGAAGGAAAAAAGCACGGAATGAAGGAAGGAAGGAAGGAAGGAAGGAAGGAAGGAAGGAAGGAAGGGGAGAAAGGGGTAGAGAAGGAAGGAGAGAATGAGGGTGGGAAAGAGAAATTGTATGCAGGAAAGAGGGAAGAGAAGGAAGGAAAGAGAGAGGGAAGGAAAGAAGGAAGGAAAGAGAGAAGGAAGGATGGAACCAAAGAGCAAAGGAAGGAAGGAAGGAAGGAAAGAGGTAGAGAAGGAAGGAGAGAATGAGGGCGAGAAAGAGAAATTGTATGCAGGAAAGAGGTAGAGAAGGAAGGAAAGAGGGAATCATAGAATCATAGAGTTGGAAGAGACCTCATGGGCCATCCAGTCCAACCCCATTCTGCCAAGAAGCAGGGAGGAAAGAAAGAAGGAAAGAGAGAAGGAAGGATGGAACCAAAGAGCAAAGGAAGGTAGGTAGGAAGGAAAGAGGTAGAGAAGGAAGGAAAGAGGTAGAGAAGGAAAGAAGGAAGGAAAGAGAGAAGGAAGGATGGAAGCTAAGGAAGGAAGGAAGGAGGTAGAGAAGGAAGGAAAGAGAGGGAAGGGAAGGAAAGAAGGAAGGAAAGAGAGAAGGAAGGATGGAACCAAAGAGGGAGAGAAGGAAGGAACCACTGGACAAAATGACACCAAATTTGGACACAAGACACCTATCAGGCAAACAAGTGACCATCACTCATAAAAACATGGAAAATCACAGCAGATGGGGCTCAAAAAAACCAACAAATAAAGAATACATTACAACGCATGCACATAACACACACGTACATATATATGCAAACCCACATATATACACAAATATACATACACACGAAACACATATACACAGACTGGGCCACAGCAACGTGTGGCAGGGGACAGCTAGTCTATATAAATAAAAATGTAATGTTCAGTTGTGGGATTAACATAACTCAAAAACCACTGAGGGAATTGACACCAAATTTGGACACAAGTCCCCTCTCAGGCCAACGAGTGGCCATCACTCATAGAAACACTGAAAAACACAACAGAAGGGACTTAAAGGGCCAAAAAATAAATATATTACAATGCATGCACAAAACCACATATATACAAATATATACGCGCGCACACAAAACACATACACACTGACTGGGCCACAGCAACGCATGGC
Source organism: Anolis sagrei (assembly GCF_037176765.1). NCBI lineage: Eukaryota > Metazoa > Chordata > Lepidosauria > Squamata > Anolidae > Anolis > Anolis sagrei. The sequence continues at coordinate 246,860,681 of NC_090024.1, read as the reverse complement.
AGGGGACAGCTAGTGCATAATAAAAACTTACTTTGAAAAACATGGGCGAGGGGCACACAGTGGTAACCTGTGCCATGCACTTTACATTGGGCTACCATTGTAGCAAGTTGGGAAAGTCCAGTTGGATCAAAACACGGCAGCCAGGTTGGTTATGGGAACATCCAGAAGAGAGAGGGCCTCTTGCACCCACCCTCAAGCCACTCCACTGGCTGCCAAGGGGTTTCCGGGCAAAGAACAAAGGGTTGGTTTTGACCTTTAAAGCCCTCCGTGGTTTGGGTCCAGGTCCCTCCCAAGATGGCCTTCTTCATGGCATACAATCCACCCCCGGACCAAGGCAGTGGTATGTCCAGCCCACCCCCCTGTTTGGGTATCAGCCAGCACGTCAACAACTTAAATCAAGAAATAGTTTTCTAAGATCTACAGTGACACTCGCTGGAACACCCCAGCAAGCAAGAGTCCAAAAGTGGCAGGCTCAAACCCACACAGAAAACTGGGCGACTTGGAAGGCGCTGAACAGACTGCGCTCTGGCACCACGAGATGCAGAGCCAACCTTAAGAAACGGGGACACAAAGTGGAATCCACGACATGCGAGTGTGGAGAAGAGCCAACCACTCACCACCTGCTGCAATGCACCCTGAGCCCTGCCACATGCACAAGGGAGGACCTCCTTGCGGCAACACCAGAGGCACTCCAAGGGGCCACATGATGCACCAGGGAGGACCTCCTTGCAGCAACACCAGAGGCACCCCAAGGGGCCAGATACTGGTCAAAAGACATTTCATCAACTACCAAGCTTGCAAACTTTGTGTTTTGTCTGTTTGTTTGTTTTGTTCTGTTATAAACGTAATACAATTGACCAAGCTTGCAAAACGTATTGTCGAAGGCTTTCATGGCCGGAATCACTGGGTTGTTGTAGGATTTTCCGGGTTATATGGCCATGTTCTAGAGGCGTTTTCTCCTGATGTTTCGCCCGCATCCTCAGAGGTAGTGAGGTCTGTTGGAAGTAGGAAAAGGGGTTTATATCTCTGTGGAATGATGTCCAGGGTGGGACAAAGGACTTTTGTCTGCTGGAGCTAGGTGTGAATGTTTCAACTGACTACCTTGATTAGCATTTAATGGCTTGGAAGTGCCTGGGGGAATCTTTTGTTGAGAGGTGATTTGACCACCAAACCCAGCATTGCCCAGACACGCATCAAGGAACATGGAAGGCACTGCAGACTCCTTCAACCAGAGAAGTCAGCCATAGCAGAGCACATGATGAACCAACCTGGACACAGCATAGTATTTGAGAACACAGAAATGCTGGACCACTCTCACAACCACCATGTCAGACTACACAGAGAAGCCATTGAAATACACAAAAAGCATGTGGGCAATTTCAATAGAAAGGAAGAAACCATGAAAACGAACAAAATCTGGCTAAAATTAGAATAGCACAACAACAGAGAGGAAACAAACAAGGACATCTAATCACCTCTCAACAAAAGATAGCTCCAGGCACTGTCAGGCAATCAAATGCTAATCAAGGTGGTCGGTTGAAACAGTCACACCTAGCTTCAGCAGACAAGAGTCCTTTGTCCCACCCTGGTCATGCCACAGATATATAAACCCTTTGTCCTAGTTCCAACACATCTCACTACCTCTGAGGATGCTTGCCATAGATGCAGGCAAAACGTCAGGAGAGAATGCCTCTAGAACATGGTAACATAGCCCAAAAAAACCTACAACAACCCAGTGATTCCGGCCACTGAAAATAGCTGGTGGTGAGGCAATGGTGAAACAGAGCCGTGATGTCTTCTGGGAACCTCTGGTTGATGAGTGCCATGGTGTCTGCTACCAGGACCATGGTCAATAGAGATACCACGTCGAAGCTGATCAGTTTGTCGTTGGTATTTAGTTTGAGATTGCTGATTTTTTCAATGAAGTGGGCTGAGTCCTTGATGTAGTGTGTAGTGAGCCCAATGTGGCTTTGTAACTGTGCAGCAAGAAATTTGGCTAAGTCATATGTGGGGGATATGTCAGGCGACACAGAGAAGCCATTGAAATCCACAAGAAGCATGTGGACAATTTCAACAGAAAGGAAGAAACCAAGAAAATGAACAATATCTGGCTACCAGTATTAAAAAAACTCTAAAATCACAACAGCAAAACAACAGAGAGGAAACAACCAGGCACAGATTAACACCTCCCAGCAAGAGATTTTCCCAGGCTCAGCCAGGCCTTCAAATGCTAATGAAGGTGATCAGCTGAAACATTCACACCTGGCTTCAGCAGACAAGAGTCCTTTGTCCCACCCTGGTCATTCCACAGACATATAAACCCTTTTTCCTAGTTCCAACAGACCTCACTACCTCTGAGGATGCTTGCCACAGATGCAGGCGAAACGTCAGGAGAAAATGCCTCTAGACCATGGCCATACAGCCCAAAAAAACCCACAAGAACCTATTGATTCCAGCCATGAAAGCCTTCGACAATACATTGAAACCAATCCCCTTCTTCTCATAATCTCTCCTTTAGAGATTTCTAATTTTCCCTTGGCCTCTCTGCCTCGTCTTTTCTCTATGGTTTCCCCTCCCCTCTCTCCGAGGCGTAGGCCTCCGGGTCCGCTTGTATATTCCTTCCCTTCTTGTTTCCGGTTTCTCTCTCGCGCTCAGACCTCTATGGTCGTGCTTCCTTTCCTGTCCTCCGACCTCCTTCCGGTTGGTGGGCTTTCCTCTCCCCTCCTCCTTCCGGTCCAGACCACGAGCGCCCAAGGTCAGTGCTTGGCTCCTTTTTCTGCTGGTCAGGGGAGTCCTGTGTTCAGAATGCCCTTTGATTGTAGGTGAACTATAAATCCCAGCAACTACAACTCCCAAAAGTCAAGGTCTATTTCCTCCAAGCTCCATCTGTGTCCCCAGTTGGGCATATGGAATATTCCTGCCAAGTTTGGTCCAGGTCCATCATGGTTTGAGTCCACCAAGCTCTCTGGGTGGAGGTGAACTACAACTCCCAAAAGTCAAGGTCTCTTTCCTCCAAGCTCCATCTGTGTCCCCAGTTGGGCATATGGAATATTCCTGCCAAGTTTGGTCCAGGTCCATCATTCTTTGAGTCCACGGTGCTCTCTGGATGGAGGTGAACTACAACTCCCAAAAGTCAAGGTCAATGCCCACCATACTCTTCTAGTGTTTTCTGTTGGTCAGGGGAGTCCTGTGTGCCGATTCCATCGCTGATGGAGTTCAGAATGCTCTTTGATTGTAGGTGAACTATAAATCCCAGCAACTACAACTCCCAAAAGTCAAGGTCTATTTCCTCCAAGCTCCATCTGTGTCCCCAGTTGGGCATATGGAATATTCCTGCCAAGTTTGGTCCAGGTCCATCATGGTTTGAGTCCACCAAGCTCTCTGGGTGGAGGTGAACTACAACTCCCAAAAGTCAAGGTCTCTTTCCTCCAAGCTCCATCTGTGTCCCCAGTTGGGCATATGGAATATTCCTGCCAAGTTTGGTCCAGGTCCATCATTCTTTGAGTCCACGGTGCTCTCTGGATGGAGGTGAACTACAACTCCCAAAAGTCAAGGTCAATGCCCACCATACCCTTCTAGTGTTTTCTGTTGGTCAGGGGAGTCCTGTGTGCCGATTCCATCGCTGATGGAGTTCAGAATGCTCTTTGATTGTAGGTGAACTATATATCCCACTAACTACAACTCCCAAAAGTCAAGGTCTATTTCCTCCAAGCTCCATCTGTGTCCCCAGTTGGGCATATGGAATATTCCTGCCAAGTTTGGTCCAGGTCCATCATGGTTTGAGTGCACTGTGCTCTCTGGATGGAGGTGAACTACAACTCCCAAACTCAAGGTCATAGAATCCTTTAAGATCATCTGAGGAGGTCCTGCTCTCGGTCCCACCTCCGTCTCATATGCGCTCGGCAGGAATGAGACAGGGCCTTCTCGGCAGTGGCCCCTCCGCTGTGAAACGCCCTTCCTAGGGACATTAGATCGGTCTCCTCCCTCTTAACATTTTGTGAAAAGGTTAAAACCTGGCTTTTTGAACAGGCATGTGCAAACCCAATGTAACAGGTAATGATAGACCATGGAACGACTGACGATGCGATTGAATAGTGATTTCAGTAAGGGAACGTTAAGGATGTATGATTTTATTGACTTTTTAATGAAACTATTTATTGATTTATTTCCGGTATTTCTATCTCAAAACCAGCACTATATTTTATATGCTATGTTTTTAATCGTATTTATATGTTGGGGGGCATCGAACTGTGCCGAGTGTAAACCGCATTGAGCCGTCTTCCGGGTAAGAAAGGCAGTATATAAATATGGTAATAAATAAACAAACTTTAATTAACACCAATGCTAATTAATTCTGATATATATATATATATATAAGGCCTGGGTAACAACGGAAAAATTTGTTTCTAAAATCGATTTGTATTTGGGGTTTTTTTTTGTTTCGATATTTAAAATAATTACAAAATTTTCCCTTAAAAAAGTTCGGTATTTACGAAATTTTGTAAATGTGAAAAAAATTTCAAAACATTAACGAATCGATTTCCGAAACAATAACGAATCGATTCGTTAATGGCGGACGCGACCGCGAAATACGCTAAAAAACCTCCAAAAACTTCTGAAGCTTCCCTCTCCCTCTGTTGTTGACTGTTGGTGTGATATTATAATTTTTTTTCACTAATTAAACAAAAAACTTGCCCCAGACATGCAGAAATAATAACGAAACGACCTCAGAACAATTACGAAACGAATACAATAACGAAATACGAAGCATTTGCAAAACGTGTTTAAAAATTCGATTTTAAAAAATTGCTCCAGAATGGTTCGTTATCGTTTTGTAATTGAAAAAAATAACGAATTATTAACGAATTACGAATTAACGAAACGAAACCGCCCAGCCCTAATATATATATATATATAGATAGATAGATAGAGAGAGAGAGAGATATTTTACAGTGTACTGAAATGCTTTTAATGCAAGTCACTTTGGAGTCTCCTTCTGGAGAAAAACCGGGGTAAAAATAAAAATAATAGGGGGAGAATCAAAGGTTTTGGCTTTCATCCCTTCTCTTTCACTTCTTCTTTCTTCACCAGGGAAAGGAGCATTCTTTGGGGCCACATTTGTCACGACGGGAAACCATTCAACCTCTAGTGGATATTGAAGAATTTGGGATTCAGAAGTGCAGCAAGGAAAGCAGTCATATCGGAAGAAGAAATACTCCGAAGGTGCCGATCTGGCTGAACTCTTCACCTCACTCAGAGTTCAGAAAGGGAAACATGGGGAAGGAAGCATATCAATGCACTGAATGTGGAAAGAGCTTTGCTAGGAGCGGAAATCTACAGTTACATCAAAGAATTCACACTGGGGAGAAACCTTATGAATGCCAGGAATGTGGAAAGAGCTTTGCTAGGAGCGGAAATCTACAGTTACATCAAAGAACCCACACTGGGGAGAAACCTTATGAATGCCAGGAATGTGGAAAGAGTTTCACGCAAAGTTCAGTTCTACGTTCACATCAAAGAACCCATACTGGGCAGAAACCCTATGAATGTCCGGAATGTGGAAAGAGCTTCACTCGCATTGAATGTCTACGTTCACATCAAAGAACTCACACTGGGGAAAAACCCTATGAATGTCCAGAGTGTGGAAAGAAATTCACTCAGAGTGGACATTTACATACACATCGAAGAACTCACTCCGGGGAGAAACCTTATGAATGCCAGGAATGTGGAAAGAGCTTCACTCACAGTTCAGTTCTACGTTCACATCAAAGAACTCACTCCGGGGAGAAACCTTATGAATGCCAGGAATGTGGAAAGAGCTTCACTCACAGTTCAGTTCTATGTTCACATCAGAGAACCCACACTGGAGAGAAACCCTATAAATGCCTGGAGTGTGGAAAGAGTTTCACTTGGAGTGAATATCTACGTTCACATCAAAGAACTCACACTGGGGAGAAACCCTATGAATGTCCAGAGTGTGGAAAGAAATTCACTCAGATTGGGAATTTGCATTCACATCAAAGAATTCATACTGGGGAGAAACCCTATGAATGTCTGGAATGTGGAAAGAGCTTCACTCTCAGTTCAGGTCTACGTTCACATCAAAGAACTCACACTGGGGAAAAACCCTATGAGTGTCCAGAGTGTGGGAAGAAATTCTCTCAGATTGGGAATTTGCATGCACATCAGAAGACAATTCACAGTGGTGGGAAACCCTTTAAATGCCTGGAATGCGGAAAGAGTTTTGCTCTGAGTGGAAATTTGTATTCACATCAGAGGAGAACTCACATTGGTGAGAAACCCTTTAAATGCCTGGAATGTGGAAAGAGCTTCCCTTACAATGGAGAGCTACATTCACATCAAAGAACTCACACTGGAGAAAAACCCTATGAATGTCCGGAATGTGGAAAGAGTTTCTCACATAATGGAAGTCTGCATTCACATCAAAGAACTCACACTGGGGAGAAACCCTTTAAGTGCCTGGAGTGTGGAAAGAGTTTCTCACAAAATGGAGGACTGCATGTACATCAAAGAACTCACACAGGGGAGAAACCCTTTAAATGCCAGGCATGTGGAAAGAACTTTGCCTATAGTAGTCTACTACGTTTACATCAAACAAGTCACAGTGGGGAGAAATCCATTAAATGCTTTGAGTGTGGAAAAAGCTTTGCCGACATTGGAAGACTACGTTCACATCAGAGAACTCACACTGAGAAGAAGCCCTATAAATGCCTGGAGTGCGGAAAGAGCTTTTCTCAGAGTTCACATCTACGTTCACATCAGAGAATTCACACTGGGGAGAAACCTTATGAATGCAAGGAATGTGGAAAGAGCTTCACTCACAGTGAAAGTCTACGTTCACATCAAAGAACTCACACTGGGGAGAAACCCTATGAATGTCCGGAGTGTGGGAAGAGATTCACGCAGAGTGGACATTTACAGACACATCGAAGAACTCGACACTGTTGAGAAACCCTATAAATGCCTGGAGTGGGGAAAGTGCTTGGCTCAGAACGAAATACTACGTTCACACCAAAGAACTCGCGCAGGGGAGAAACCTTATGAATGCCAGGAATGTGGAAAGAACTTTGCACAGAGTGCAGAACTATATTCACACCAAAGAACTCCCACTGTTGAGAAACCCTTTAAATGCCTGGAGTGTGGAAAGAGCTTCCCTTGCAGCGGAGATCTATGCAAACATAATCAAACTCACACTAGGAAGAAACCGTAAATGCCTGGAATGTGAAAAGAGCTTCAGCGAGAGTGGAGCATACAACTTAAAATGTTGTTGTTGTTCATTTGTTCAGTCGTTTCCGGCTCCTCATGACCTCATGGACCAGGCCACGCCAGAGCCTGCCAGCCATCACCACCCCCAGCTCCCTCAAGGTCAATCTAGTCACTTCAAGGATATCATCCATCCACCTTGCCCTTGGTCGGCCCCTCTTCCTTTTTCTTTCATTTCCACCAGCTGCGCATCATTGTCTTCTCTAAGCTTTCCTTTCTTCTCATGATGTGGCCAAAGTACTTCATCCTTGCCTCTGATATCCTTCCCTCCAATGCGCAGTCGGGCCTTATTTCCTGGAGGATGGACTGGTTGGATCTTCTCGTGGTCCAAGGCACTCTCAGAACTTTCCTCCAGCACCACAACTCAAAAGCATCTCTCTTCCTTCGCTCAGCCTTCCCTAAGGTCCAGCTCTCACATCCGTAGGTGACTACAGGGAATACCATGGCTTTGACTATGCAGATCTTGGTTGCCAGTGTGATGTCTCTACTCTTCACTGTTTTATTGAGATTGGTCCTTGCTCTCCTCCCAAGAAGGAAGCGTCTCCTGGTTTCCTGGCTCCAGTTTCCATCTGCACTCATCTTTGCACCTAGAGATACAAACCCTGTCACGGCCTCCATGTTTTATACTTGTGAATAAAGCTGACTGGTTACTTTATGGCTGCTCTCTGCCTCAAGCTCTACTACCCAGCAATTCACAGGGAAGACGTGACAACCCGTTTTGATGTTGGACGACGAGAGTGTCTTCTTCTCTGTTACAGAGAACCTTTGGAACTTCCAAAACTTTAGGCGATGTGTATAATAGTACCTGATGTAATAACGAGAGCAAATAGAAGATCTCTTTTCCTCCTCAATCCCTTTCCTCGGTGATAACGTAGACATTTGTACGGTTCTAATCTACTAACCAGAGCTCCACAACCCTCATCCCCTTCTTTGCTCTCTTTTCTTCTTTGTGTGAAAACAGTCCCAAAGCTCTGGCAGAGAGCTCACAGCCTCTCAGCCTTACAGCATCGGAGGGAAAACAGCTTTGCAGACCAAAGAACTCCAGCTGGAGAATCTACTAGCCTTTACTGGTAGGTCTACTCGGTGCTCAAGACGCAGTTTGAATCCGGTAGTAGATCCCACATCAGTGAGGCTTAGATTATAGTCAGCCTGGGAGAGGTTAAAAAAGGGTTTTCCTCCAAAAGTAAAGGAACAGTTAATGAAGACAGTTGCCTGTCCCTTGTGGACAAGATTAAGGAAGCCACCAGTTATCTCAAAGCCTTGAAGCATTTGTTTGACTTATTACAGACTTGAGAAGTACATGTTTGATTTGTTCAATAATAAAGGACTTTGTTATACTTTTCAAGCCATCTAAAGACCATTTGTACTGGAAAATCCTTGAGAGCCTTTCTCGTGGCGCCCTGGCTTCTCGCTGGGCACAAGGTGCATGTCCTATTTCAAAAGACAATTATTACAGGTCCAGTGCATGACAGAACAGGGGTTCTGTGTGGGAAGTTTGCCCCGATTCTGTTTGATTGTAGGTGAATTATAAATCCCAGTAACGTCAACTCCCAAATGTCAATGTATATTTTCCCCAAACTCCACCTGTGTTCATATTTGGGCATATGGAGTAGTCATTCCAAGTTTGGTCCAGATCCCTCATTGTTTGAGTCCATGATGCTCTCTGGATGTAGGTGAACTACAACTCCCAAACTCGAGATCAATGCCCACCAAACCCTTCCAGAATTTTGTTGGTTATGGGAGTTCTGTGTGCCAAGTTTGGTTCAATTCCATCATTGGTGGAGTTCAGAATGATCTTTGATTTGTAAGTAAACTATAAATCCCAGCAATCACAACCCCTAAATGACAAAATCAATTTTCTTTTGAGTGATGGTCACTCCCTATCAATCAATTTATCTATCTATTATTCAAACTTATATGCCGCCACTCCCCTAGGGCTCGGAGCGGCTTACAAGAACAGGCTAAAATCTAAAACAATTTTAAAAACAGCAATATCAAAGATCAAAGGCCTGTCGAAACAGATATGTCTTCCATGCCCTGCAGAAAGCTGATAAGTCCCGCAAGGCACGGACTTCGGGTGGCAGAGTATTCCAGAGTGATGATGCCACTGCTGTGAAGGCTCTGCGCCTGGTTGCTGTTAGACGCAAGGTCTTGACACTGGGAACTTCCAATAGATCTCGATCCTCAGAACGGAGGGATCTCTGGGGTTGGTAGGGGGTGAGGCGGTCCCTCAGGTACATCGGCCCCAGACCATGCAAGGCCTTCAAGGTGAGTCCCATCCCTTTGAAAGTGATACCACTGGAGCATTGCAGCGCACCCAAATCCCTGGGAGTCACTCTGGACCGTGCCCTGACCTACAAGAAGCACTGCCTGAACATCAAGCAAAAAGTGGGAGCTAGGAACAATATCATACGAAAGCTGACTGGCACAACCTGGGGATCACAACCAGACACAGTGAAGACATCTGCCCTTGATGAAGGCTTGATGAAAATACATAATGCACATATTGGAAAATATAAATGTGATGTAACCATATTAGAAATAGGAGTTAAAAAATATATAGTTCACAAAGAGAAATGTAGGCATTTCATTCAATTCACTTGGCTTCTTAAAAGCTGCAAAATTAGAAACGTAGGCATCTAGGAAAGGAATGTCTTGAGGCCTGGCATTTCAAGAGGCCGATAAGGTACGGTACCAGGCACCTTATCGTAGGCTTGACTAATGAAGTGTCCATTAGGAGGTGTCAGGAAGACCTTATTTATTTATTTATTTATTTATTTGCTTCACTTTTATACCGCATATTTCAGCCCTTGACAGGTGACTCAATGCGGTTTACAGTGCAATTAAAAACACGGCAATACAACAACCGGGACGACAACGTCGCTCCACAACAATTAACATAGACAGACAAATCGACAAACAACATATATAGCGCCTCCGTTAAAGTCAGATCCATTCTCATAGTCATTGTGCCGTTCCTATGTTCAGTTATCGTCTTCCTTAGTTAGTTGCATTGCTTAGCCGAACGCTTGTTCGTAAAGCCAGGTCTTGACCATTCTCCGAAACGCCAGCAACGAAGGTGCCTGTCTGATGTCAGCTGGCAAGGTATTCCATAGCCGAGGGGCCACCACTGAGAAGGCCCTGTCTCTCGTCCCCGCCAAGCGTACCTGTGACGCAGGCGGGATCGAGAGCAGGGCCTCCCCTGATGATCTTAATGTTCTAGTCGGTTCGTAGGCGGAAATGCGTTCGGAGAGGTAAGCGGGGCCAGAACCGTTTAGGGCTTTATAGGCTAAGGCCAGCACCTTGAATTGAGCCCGGTAGCGGATTGGCAGCCAGTGGAGCTGGCTCAACAGAGGAGTGGTGTGCTCCCTGAGTGCGGCTCCAGTTAGCAACCTGGCTGCCGAGCGCTGGACCATCTGAAGCTTCCGGGCTGTCTTCAAGGGCAACCCCACGTAGAGCGCGTTGCAGTAATCAATCCGGGATGTGACCAGAGCGTGGACCACCGTGGCCAAGTCCGACTTCCCAAGGTACGGGCGCAGCTGGCGCACAAGTTTGAGTTGTGCAAATGCTCCCCTGGACACCGCCGAAACCTGGGGTTCCAAGCTTAGCGAGGAGTCCAGGATCACACCCAAGCTGCGAACCTGCGTCTTCAGGGGGAGTGTAACCCCGTCCAACACAGGCTGTAACCCTATACCCTGTTCGGCCTTCCGACTGACCAGGAGTGCCTCTGTCTTATCTGGATTCAATTTCAATTTGTTCGCCCTCATCCAGTCCGATACAGCGGCCAAGCAACGGTTCAGGACCTGAACAGCCTCCTTAGTAGTAGGTGGGAAGGAGTGACAGAGTTGGACATCATCTGCGTACAGATAACACCGCACCCCGAAACTCCGGATGATCTCTCCCAACGGCTTCATGTAGATGTTAAATAACATGGGGGACAATATTGAGCCCTGCGGGACCCCACAAGTCAATGGTTGTGGGGTAGAGCAGTTGTCCCCCAGCAACACCTTCTGAGTACGATCCTCTAGGAAGGACCTGAGCCACTGCAGAGCAGTGCCACCAAGGCCCATTCCCGCGAGGCGTCTCAGAAGGATACCGTGGTCGACGGTATCGAAGGCCGCTGAGAGGTCCAGCAGAACTAACAGGGACACACTCCCCCTGTCTAGCTCCCTGCGCAGATCATCCACTAAGGCGACCAAGGCTGTCTCGGTACCATGTCCCGGCCTGAAACCAGACTGTGCCGGATCTAGATAATCAGTGTCTACCAAGAATGTCTGGAGTTGTGAGGCCACCACACGTTCCAGGACTTTGCCCAAGAAGGGAAGATTGGAAACAGGCCGAAAGTTGACGAATTGAGTGGGATCCAGTGATGGTTTCTTCAACAGCGGTTTTATCACAGCTTGTTTTAAGCTGGCTGGAATTTTGCCTTCCCGAAGGGAGGCATTAACCACCACCTCCACCCACTCGGCCAATCTCCCTCTGGCCTCCTTTAGAAGCCAGGATGGGCAGGGGTCTAGGATGCATGTGGTAGCCCTCATTCCTCCAAGCATCTTGTCCACATCCTCAGGTTTCACCAATTGAAATGAATCCAACGAAATCGGATAAGCAGATGCTCGTGTTACATCCTCTGAGACTGCCGTTAACATGGTGTCCAGGTCGGAACGGATCGAAGCGACTTTGTCCGCAAAGAACCGAGCAAAAGCTTCACAGCGGGCCGTCGAGTTGTCAGGGTTCCCATCCGACTTGGTGGGATTTAATAGACCTCTGACAACTCGAAACAGCTCAGCCAGACGGTTCTTTGCGGACGCAATATTGGCCGCAAAGAAAGATTTCTTTGCCGCCTTTATTGCCACGGCATATGCCCTGAGAAGGGCGACATACCGTGTTCGATTTGACTCGCTCGGGTCCGAACGCCACACGCGCTCTAGTCTCCTCTTCCTTCGCTTCATTGCTGCCAGCTCCTCGGTGAACCAAGGAGCTGGTTTAGCTCGGCTACTTGAGAGGGGACGTTCCGGAGCAATCGTGTCTATTGCCCTAGTCATCTCCCTATTCCAGTGAGACACCAGGGCATCAACAGGATCACCAACCAAGGAAGCGGGAAAATCCCCAAGAGCCGTCAGGAATCCATTCGGATCCATAAGCCTCCTGGGGCGGACCAACTTAATGGGTCCCCCACCTCTGCAGAGGTTGGGAGGTGCAGTAAGTCTAAAGCTGACCAGATAGTGGTCGGTCCATGGCAACGGAGAGATGGATAACTCCTCAACACCGCCACTCTGCTCCCATCCCTGACAGAAAACCAAGTCCAATGTGTGTCCAGCACTGTGAGTGGGGCCAGATATCTGTTGGGACAGCCCCATGGTTGCCATGGAAGACATGAAGTCCTGAGCCGCTCCTACTAGGGTAGTCTCAGCATGTACATTGAAGTCCCCCAGCACAAGGAGCCGTTGGGACTCCAATGCCAGGCCCGAGACCACCCCTGCTAGCTCAGGTAGGGAGACCGTAGTGCAGCGAGGTGGGCGGTACACTAACAGAATCCCTATTCTGTCCCGGTCACCCACCTTCAGGTAGACACATTCAAAATTAGTTGACTGCGGGATGGGGCCTCTGGTCAGGGGAATGGAATTCTTATAGACAACCGCAACTCCGCCTCCCCGCCCTCCAGGTCTCGACTGGTACTGTACGGAGAAGCCTGGTGGGCAAAGCTGGGTCAAATTTACTCCTCCGGCTTCGTCCAACCAGGTCTCCGTAATGCACGCCAGATCTGCCCGCTCCTCCAGAATTATATCTTGGATGAAAGATGTTTTTCCGTTGACAGATCTGGCGTTCAGCAGTACCAGCTTCAACCCAGAGGGACCGCTATCCTTGGTACACCCACTTACCATGTCAGGAGACCGATTACAAGTTCTTAAATTTCTTTTTCTATCCCTAGGCCGAATTTGAGTTATTTTAAATTTTCCGTTATCTCTAGACCGAATTGGCGGTCTCCCTTTCCCGCATCTCCGCCTCCCCGTTATGGTTTCTATGGGGACCCCTCGGCCAATGGAATACCTCTCCTCGTCCATATTGCACTTCAATTTTGTGGCTTCATCCCATAGTTCTTTCCAGATTATTTGTTTCAATGACTTCTCTTTATGCCATACAACCTCCTTCCAGTCCTTTCCTAACCTTGCAATGCTATTTCTATGATCTAGCCCCCCACTCCACTCTCTGTTCCCTTCCCAGTTTATCAACAATGTTGTTAACAAATACCAAAGGATGAGAGCCGACATGGATAACAGCGATGGGGCAACGTTGGTACAAGTTACTGGCTTCAAGTATCAGCAGATGTTAAAGTGCAAGATGCAATAAAGTGCATTGATCTAACCCGTTGGTAATAATTAAAGTGCTGTAATGGAGGTTAATGGGATTAAAGTGCGAGAGTTTAAAGTGCACTCAGCAATTGAAGTGACAAGGTCTAAAGTGCAGGTTACACCTAGTGGCTTAAGTGCTGGCAGATGGAGAATTAGCAACGTTGGCCAAGATGGTCATAATAATAGTGTAACAGCAGTACAACAAGATTTAACCCCCCTCCCCCCTATACAACAGACATAGGGCAGAGTCAAGGGTGGAGATCTTATGAAAGTCTTATGAAAGACGATAGAGTTTTACAAGAAAAGGTAAATAAAGGCCCCAATGGCTACTAGAGTCTGACGCTAGTTGATAACGTTTCTTCCGGAGTGGAGGCGATAGGTGAAGGATGACAATAAAAGATGGTATCTCAAAGAGGCGGTTGATGGAAACTTTGTAACAGCAGCTATGTCCAAAAAATGATTCCAACCAACCAGCGATGGACTTACAGTCTCAATGTGGTAGTATCCTTTAGCTATGAATCGCTCAGTAGATGGAAAAGCTGGCGCGTTGGTGAGAAGGCCCGATGGAAAGCCGATGCGCCGAACGGCAGCTGGCGCGCTCCAAAGGCCGGCGCGCCGGAAGCAGGTGGGACGCGCGCTGGAGCAGGAGGTCTTCACTCAAAGGCCGCCCGAGTCCTCCAAACAATGGCGGCCAGGGCCTTCTGGCAAGGTGGAAACGCCGGCGCGTCGGCAGGGAGGCTCCGCGGAGGTCCCACTGGGGAAGTCGGTACTCCACGCCGAGGTCGGCGCCCCAGGGCCAGCCGGCGTGTTCGTAGGCCGGCACGTCGGAGAGCCGGCGCCCGGCAGGAAGGTTCTCACCCAGCGGCCGCCCCAGTCCTCCAGGCAATGGCGGCCAAGGTCTTCCAAGCAGAAGAAGCAGGAGGGCGCCGGCGCTGGCGCCGAGGACAACGGAGCAGCCAAGCCAAGCGCCAAAAAGCGGGCGCCGACAGAACACCACGGGCGAAGATCCCGCAACCCAGGGAGGATCGGCCCCCGGCCAGGAGCAGGAGCAGGAGCAATAGCAGGACTGGCCGGAGCACGGGTAGCCCGGCGGCCGCGGAGGCCAGGGCCCAGAGGCAGGCGGAGGCCAAAGCAGCAGGCAGCCAGCACCGGAGCCAAAGCAGCAACAGGGGGACCGACAAGGCAGCCCACCAGAGATTGTAAGTCCAGTCCGTGGGAAATCGACGACTTAGGTGGTCAGGCTATTAGCGGTCAGGTGGCCGGGAGGGAACGCTCTTGCCAGGCCAGGATGGAAATGGCCTCGGTGTTCTACCTCTCCTCTTCCTCTCTCTTAGCTTCCCTTCTTCAGTAAAACCCACCAAAAGGCCCCCCGAGGGCTCCTTCGAGTCCTCGGGTTGCCAGTGGGGGTGGTTGGTAATCGGGGAAGCTCCGGATGGTAAGGATTAGGGAGGTGGATTGAGAATCTCACCAGACCGCTCCGTAGGTCAGCTGCTGCCTCTCCGCCATCTTAACCGGAAGTTCTAAAAATGGAAGCGATAAGGCAAGCCGAGGCAATTAAGATAGTAATTGATGACTAGGTAGGCTGCTGTAAAGGGTGATCCGGTGAGTTGGAGACAACTTTAGCGCGATGGAACACACACGCTGTAGGTAAACACAAGCGTTGCAGAAAGTCGACAGGCCAAAACCTTAGGTCGCAACAAGATGGAACACGAGTGGAGCAGCAGCCTGGAGTAAAACACACGATGAAATGCTGGAGCAGCCACACAACAGGAGCAGCAACGCAACTTGGAGCAGCAACACAACTTGGAGCAGCAACACAACGCTGGAGCCGGGAGCAGCAGCAGCACCAGATGAAATGTCTGAGCTGGAGGAGCCACACAACAGGAGCAGCAACACAACCCTCTTTTTCCTATTCTTGCAGGCAAGATGTTAAGCAAAGAGGAGCTGGGAGACAGCAGTTTTAAGGCCTCCTTCTCTGACCTGCTTCTCTCACCGGTGTAGGAGTGAGCAGCCAAGACACCCTCTTTCTCCTGTTCTTGCAGGCAAAGATGTTAAGCAAAGAGGACCTTATCTTAATGATGGATGGAGAAACCCGCTATCAGGTCTGGTAGACATTCTGGCGCTGGTGTTCATTAATAGCCACTTTTTAGATAGAACACTAATGAAGATTGACAAGGTGTGGAGTTTGAAAATATGCTATTGAAGTCAATGTAAAAGTAGAATTTTGTGACGCACATGGTGATGCATGCATAATTATTTCAAAAGGTATATAAACCAAGCCTTTCCTTTGTTCTGTGCCCTTCTTTCCTGGCTTACCAGGAGGGTCCCTATCCAGTTGGCGCCAACCGAGAATAAAGGCCGTGCTTTTCAAGTCTCAGGATCTCTCTTTTGTCTCTTTTCCTCAAACCTTCTCCCTGCCATTTCACCCTTGCGCTATGCTACTCTGCTGCTAAGTACGCATGCCCAGTGTGAAACACATCTCACCACGCTAAAACAGTGGATGTGGCTCTTAATCAGACATGCTGCATTATCACGGGGTGTCTGCGCCCTACACCACTGGAGAAATTACACTGCTTAGCCGGTATTGCACCACCTGACATCCGCCGGGAAGGAGCAGCCAATAGTGAAGGGACCAAGGCAGAGACATCTCCAGCTCATCCCCTGTTTGGGTATCATCCAGCATGTCAATGACTTAAATCAAGAAATAGTCCTAAGATCTACAGAGACAATCTCTGGAACACCTCAGCAAGCGAGAGTCCAAAAGTGGCAGGCTCAAACCCAGAACCTCAATCCATGGCTGATACTCAATGAGATACCCAAACAGGGGATGGGCTGGAGATGTCTCTGCCTTGGTCCTTTCACTATTGGCTGCTACTTCCCGGCGGATGTCAGGTGGTGCGATACCGGCTAGACCAGAGGTCCTCAAACTTTTTAAACAGAGGGCCAGGTTCCTCAAACTGTTGGAGGGCCAGATTATAATTTGAAAAAACATGAATGAATTCCTATGCACACTGAACATATCTTATTTGTAGTGCAAAAACACTTAAAAATAATACAATAATTAAAATGAAAAACAATTTAAACAAAAATAAATGTATTAATATCTCAATGGGAAGTGTTGGCCTGCATTTGGCTGATGAGATAGGATGGTTGTTGTTGTTGTTGTTGTTTTGTGCTTTCAAGTAGTTTCAGACTTAAGTTGACCCTTAGTGAGGGCCGGGTAAATGACCTTGGAGGGCCATATCCGGGCCCCCGGGCCTTAGATTGAGGACCCCTGGGCTAGACAGTGTAATTTCTCCAGTGGTGTAGGGCGCAGACACCCCGTGATAATGCGGGATGTCTCATTAAGAGCCACATCTACTGTTTTAGCATGGTGAGATGTGTTCCACACTGGGCATGCATACTCAGCAGCAGAGAAGCATAGCGCAAGGGTGGATGCCTTCACTGTGTCTGGTTGTGATCCCCAGGTTGTGCCAGTCAGCTTTCGTATGATATTGTTTCTAGCACCCACTTTTTGCTGGATGTTCAGACAGTGCTTCTTGTAGGTCAGGGCATGGTCCAGAGTGACTCCTCCCAGGTATTTGGGTGCGCTACAATCCTCCCATGGGATTCCTTCTTTCCCAGGTAATAATCCTCAGAGCTCGGGATGCTTCTCTGTTCTTGAGGTGAAAGGCACATGTCTGTGTTTCAGTTAGATTAGGGATCAGCTGGTTTTCCCTGTAATAGGCAATAAGGGCACCTAGAGCTTCGGAGAGCTTCTGTTCAACCATCTCAAAGCTCCCCTGCTTGAGCGGTGATGGCATGGTCATCAGCACAGATGAAGCTCTCTGTCCCTTCTGGCAGTGGCTGGTCATTTGTGTAGATGTTGAACATGGATGGAGCAAGCACGCTCCCCTGAGGCAGGCCGTTCTTCTGTTTCCGCCATCTGCTTCTCTGGCCCTGGAACTCAACAAAAAAGCTCCTGTTTTGTAGCAGGTTTCCTATGAGAGCACCTAGAGCTTCGGAGAGCTTCTGTTCTACCATCTCAAAGCTCCCTGCTTGAGCAGTAATGGCACGATCATCAGCATAGATGAAACTCTCTGTTCCTTCTGGCAGTGGCTGGTCATTTGTGTGGATGTTGAACATGGATGGAGCAAGCACGCTCCCCTGAGGCAGGACGTTCTTCTGTTTCCGCCATCTGCTTCTCTGGCCCTGGAACTCAACAAAAAAGCTCCTGTTGTGTAGCAGGTTTCCTATGAGGCGGGTGAGGTGGTCGTCCTCTGTGATATTATATATATGATATATGATTAGGGATCAGTTGGTTTTCCCTGTAATAGGCAGTAAGGGCACCTAGAGCTTCGGAGAGCTTCTGTTCAACCATCTCAAAGCTCCCTGATTGGGCAGTGATGGCATGGTCATCAGCATAGATGAAGCTCTCTGTCCCTTCTGGCAGTGGCTGGTCATTTGTGTAGATGTTGAACATGGATGGAGGAAGCACGCTCCCCTGAGGCAGGCTGTTCTTCTGTTTCCGCCCTCTGCTTCTCTGGCTGATGAGAGATTTCTAAGTTTCACTGAGATATTTCTACTTTTCCCTTGGCCGCTCTGTCTCGTCTTTTCTCTATGGTTTCCCTAGTCCTCCGGGTACGGCTGTCTATTCCTTCCCTCCTCATTTCCGGTTTCTCTCTCGCTTTTCGATCTCTATGGTGGTGCTTCCTCTTCTTTCCTCCGATCTCCTTCCGGTTGGCTTCCCTCTCCTGCTCTTCCTTTCCTGTGTTGACCAAGAAGGCCTTCTCTGGCCAGGCCAAACCACGAGCGCCCAAGGTCAGTGCTTGCCTCCCTTGGCCTCCCTCCTCCTCCTCCATCGTGGTTCCTTGTTTTGCCAGATCCATTTATATGCTAGCCACAGTGTCCACGGTGCTCTCTGGATGGAGGTGAACTACAACTCCCAAACTCAAGGTCAATGCCCACCAGACCCTTCTAGTGTTTTCTGTTGGTCATGGGAGTGTTGTGTGCCGATTCCATTGTTGGTGGGGTTCAGAATGCTCTTTGATTGTAGGTGAACTATAAATCCCAGCAACTACAACTCTCAAAAGTCAAGGTCTGTTTCCTCCAAGCTCCATCTGTGTCCCCAGTTGGGCATATGGAATATTCGTGCCAAGTTTGGTCCAGATCCATCATTGTTTCAGTCCACGGTGCTCTCTGGATGGAGGTGAACTACAACTCCCAAACTCAAGGTCAAGGCCCACCATACCCTTCTAGTGCATTCTGTTGGTCGTGGGAGTGTTGTGTGCCGATTCCATCGCTGATGGAGTTCAGAATGCTCTTTGATTGTAGGTGAACTATATATCCCACTAACTACAACTCCCAAAAGTCAAGGTCTATTTCCTCCAAGCTCCATCTGTGTCCCCAGTTGGGCATATGGAATATTCGTGCCAAGTTTGGTCCAGATCCATCGTTGTTTGAGTCCACGGTGCTCTCTGGATGGAGATGAACTACAACTCCCACACTCAAGGCCAATACCCACCAGACCCTTCCAGTGATTTCTGTTGGTCAGGGGAGTGTTGTGTGCCGATTCCATGGCTGATGGAGTTCAGAATGGTCTCTGATTGTAGGTGAACTATATATCCCAGCAACTACAACTCCCAAAAGTCAAGGTCTATTTCCTCCAAGCCCCATCTGTGTCCCCAGTTGGGCATATTGAATATTCATGCCAAGTTTGGTCCAGATCCATCATTCTTTGAGTCCACGGTGCTCTCTGGATGTAGGTGAACTACAACTCCCAAACTCAAGGCCAATGCCCACCAGACCCTTCTAGTGATTTCTGTTGGTCATGGGAGTGTTGTGTGCCGATTCCATCGCTGAAGGAGTACAGAAGGGTCTCTGATTGTAGGTGAACTATATATCCCATTAACTACAACTCCCAAATGTCAAGGTCTATTTCCTCCAAGCTTGCCTCCCTTTGCCTTCCTCCTCCATCGTGGTTCCTTGTTTTGCGAGATCCATTTATATGCTAGCCACAGTGTCCACAGTGCTCTCTGGATGGAGGTGAACTACAACTCCCAAACTCAAGGCCAATGCCCACCAGACCCTTCTAGTGTTTTCTGTTGGTCATAGGAGTGTTGTGTGCCCATTCCATTGCTGAAGGAGTTCAGAATGCTCTGTGATTGTAGGTGAACTATATATTCCAGCAACTACAACTCCCAAATGTCAAGGTCTATTTCCTCCAAGCCCCATCTGTGTCCCCAGTTGGGCATATGGAATATTCGTGCCAAGTTTGGTCCAGATCCATCATTTTATGGGTCCACGGTGCTCTCTGGATGGAGGTGAACTACAACTCCCAAACTCAAGGTCAATGCCCACCATACCCTTCTAGTGTTTTCTGTTGGTCATGGGAGTGTTGTGTGCCCATTCCATTGCTGATGGAGTTCAGAATGCTCTTTGATTGTAGGTGAACTATAAATCCCAGCAACTACAACTCCCAAATATCAAGGTCTATTTTTTGAGTGATGGTCACTCCTTGGGTTGGTAGGTGTCTTGTGGCCAAATTTGGCAGTAATTCGTCCAGTGGTTTTTGAGTTACGTTAATCCCACCAACAAACATTACTTTTTTATTTATATAGACTAGCCGTCCCCTGTCAGGCGTTGCTGTGGCCTAGTCTGTGTATATGTGTTTTGTGTGTGTATATATGTGTTTATGTGTGTGTATATAGAGTCATACAATCAAAGAGTTGGAAGTCCAACCTCATTCTGCCACGAAGCAGGAATATTGCATTCAAATCACCCCTGACAGATGGCCATCCAGCCTCTGTTTAAAAGCTTCCAAAGAAGGAGCCTCCACCACACTCCGGGGCAGAGAGTTCCACTGTTGAACGGCTCTCACAGTCAGGAAGTTCTTCCTCATGTTCAGATGGAATCTCCTTTCTTGTCGTTTGATATATATTTGTGTTTGTATATATATATGTGTGTGTGTGTTTGTATATTTGTGTGTTTATATGTGTACATGCATATTGTGTATATGTGTTTGCTTGTCTATATGCATATTTGTGTGTATACGTGTGTATATATATGTGTATGTGTGTGTCCATGTGTATATGTATATATGTATATGTATGTGTGTATGTGTGTACATTTGTGTGTGTTTGTGCATATATATGTGTGTGTGTGTTTTAATGTGTACGTGTGTATATGTATATGAGTGTATGTGTACATATGTATATATGGTGTATTTTTGGGGGGTTTAAGTCTGTTCTGCTGGGTTTGTGTGTGTGTGTGTTTGTGTCCATGTGTATATGTATATGTATGTGTGTATATGTGTACATTTGTGTGTGTTTGTGCATATATATGTGTGTGTGTGTTTGAATGTGTGCATGTGTATATGTATATGAGTGTATGTGTACATATGTATATATGGT
Organism: Anolis sagrei; assembly: GCF_037176765.1. Taxonomy (NCBI): domain Eukaryota; kingdom Metazoa; phylum Chordata; class Lepidosauria; order Squamata; family Anolidae; genus Anolis; species Anolis sagrei. Next base: position 246,839,656 of record NC_090024.1, on the reverse strand, counting down.
GTATTTTTGGGGGGTTTAAGTGTGTTCTGCTGGGTTTGTGTGTGTGTGTGTGTGTTTGTGTCCATGTGTATATGTATATGTATGTGTGTATATGTGTACATTTGTGTGTGTTTGTGCATATATATGTGTGTGTGTGTTTGAATGTGTGCATGTGTATATGTATATGAGTGTATGTGTACATATGTATATATGGTGTATTTTTGGAGGGTTTAAGTCTGTTCTGCTGGGTTTGTGTGTGTGTGTGTTTGTGTCCATGTGTATATGTATATGTATGTGTGTATATGTGTACATTTGTGTGTGTTTGTGCATATATATATGTGTGTGTGTTTGAATGTGTGCATGTGTATATGTATATGAGTGTATGTGTACATATGTATATATGGTGTATTTTTGGGGGGTTTAAGTGTGTTCTGCTGGGTTTGTGTGTCCGTGTGTATATGTATATGTATGTGTGTATATGTGTACATTTGTGTGTGTTTGTGCATATATATGTGTGTGTGTGTTTGAATGTGTGCATGTGTATATGTATATGAGTGTATGTGTACATATGTATATATGGTGTATTTTTGGAGGGTTTAAGTCTGTTCTGCTGGGTTTGTGTGTGTGTGTGTGTTTGTGTCCATGTGTATATGTATATGTATGTGTGTATATGTGTACATTTGTGTGTGTTTGTGCATATATATGTGTGTGTGTGTTTGAATGTGTGCATGTGTATATGTATATGAGTGTATGTGTACATATGTATATATGGTGTATTTTGGGGGGGTTTAAGTCTGTTCTGCTGGGTTTGTGTGTGTGTGTGTGTGTGTGTGTGTGTGTTTAGGGGTGATGGACACTCATTGGACTGTTAGGTGTCTTGTGCCCAAATTTGGTGTCAATTCGTCCAGTGGTTTTTGAGTTATATTAATCCCACAAACGAACATTACATTTTTATTTATATAGATTTAATTCCAACCTTAATTCCAACCTTCATTGATTCATTATTCATCAAATGCATCTAGACTTGCGCGGACTCTGTTTCCATCTATATTTATATGGATCTGAAATTCATATTTTAAGTTCCACATCACAGCTTCACCCTTCGCAATTTCAGTCCTTAGATTCGTTACTTCGTTCTTCATTCCTATTCAATATCAGTCTTTAAATCTTTCCAAGATTCTGGAAAAGATTGTCAAGGAAGCGGTCTGCAAACACTTAGAAACAAATGCGGTCATCGCTAATAGTCAACATGGATTTATCAAAAACAAGTCATGCCAGACTCATCTGATCTCTTTTTCCGATAGAGTTACAAGCTGGGTAGATGCGCGGAATGATGCCGTGGATGTGGCGTACCTGGATGTCAGGAAGGCCTTCTTTGACAAGGCCCCCCATGACCTTCTGGCAAGGAAACTAGTCCAATGTGGGCGAGGCAAAACTACGGTGCGGTGGATCTGGAATTGGTTAAATGGATGAACCCAGAGGGTGATTCTCCCCAAGGATTCCTCTTCATCTTGGAAAGAAGTGATGAGTGGAGTGCCATCAGCAGGGTCCCATTCTAGGCCTGGCCCTGCTCAGGATCTATATTAATGGCTTATGTGAAGGCAGGATCATCAAGTTTGCAGACGGGACCAAATTGGGAGGGATAGCCAATACTCCAGAGGACAGAGGCAGGATTCAAAACGATCTTGAGAGATTAGAGAGATGAATGGCCAAAACTAACAAAATGAAGTTCAACAGGGACAAATGCAAGATACTCCACTTAGGCAGAAAAAACGAAATGCAAAGAGACAGAATGGGGGACACCTGGCTTGGGAGCAGTACGTGTGAAAAAGATCTTGGAGTCCTCGTGGACAGCAAGTTGTGTGTGTGTGTGTTGAAGAAAAACCTTAATTATCATGTGCAGCTGGTAATGTAGGTCAACCAGCAAGCTTGGACCACACCCAATGGTGTATAACTGTAGTACATGTGAAAAAGATCTTGGAGTCCTCGTGGACAGCAAGTTGAACATGAGCCAGGAATGTGATGTGGCGGCAAAAAAAGCCAATGGGATTTTGGCCTGCATCAATAGGAGCCTAGTGTCTAGATCTAGGGAAGTCATGCTCCCCATGCTCTATTCCGCTTTGGTGAGACCACACCTGGAATATTGTGTCCAATTCTGGGCACCACAATTGAAGAGAGATATTGACAAGCTTGAATGTGTCCAGAGAAGGGCGACTGAAATGATCAGGGGTCTGGAGAACAAGCCCTATGAGGAGTGGCTTAAGGAGCTGGGCATGTTTAGCCTGAAGAAGAGAAGGCTGAGAGGAGACATGATAGCCATGTATACATATGTGAGAGGAAGCCCCAGGGAGGAGGGAGTGAACTTGTTTTCTGCTTCCTTGGAGACTAGGACGCAATGGAACAATGGCTCCGAACTACAAGAGAGGAGATTCCATCTGAACATGAGGAAGAATTTCCTGACTGTGAGAGCTATTCAGCAGTGGAACTCTCTGCCCTGGAGTGTGGTAGCGGCTCCTTCTTTGGAGGCTTTTAAACAGAGGCTGGATGGCCATCTGTCAGGGGTGATTTGAATGCAATATTCCTGCTGTCTCAGATGCGCTTGGTGGGAACGAGAGACAGGGCCTTCTCGGCGGTGGCTCCTCGGTTGGCGAGGCAAAAAAGCTGTCCCTGCACACAGCCATAAAGTAATTAAACCATTAGCTTTATTTACAGCTATATTCAGCAGAGTTACATAGCAGCATCTGTCTCCGGCAAAAGAGGAATCAGCAATGGCTACGCTGAGCCTTCATCACAAGCAGTAGATACGCTTCCTTCACATTCCATTGAAAGCATCCGGCCTCACACACAAGAAGCAGGAACTGACACACACATAGACCTTTCTAGGATTCATACAAAACTCAGTGGTTCGTTAACACTATCCCTGCTGGACATGATTACATACACATGCTTACAGCTCTAAAAACACATTTTGGAAATCTACTACATAACCCAAAACACAGAAATTGACATTAATAGCCATATCACCATTCCAGTCAATTCCATATCCAATTCCATGTCCAAAGTGCTATCTATATAAATATGGTAATAAATAAATAAACTAAAATTAATACCAATGCTAATTAATTCAGTTTAATTGTGTGTGTGTGTGTAGATTTTACATTGTGCTGAAATGCTTTGAATGCAAGTCGCTTTGAGTCTCCTTCTGGAGAGATAAAACGGGGTAAAAATAAAAATAATAGGGGGAGAATCGAAGGTTTTGGCTTTCATCCCTTCTCTTTCACTTCTTCTTTCTTCACCAGGGAAAGGAGCATTCTTTGGGGCCACATTTGTCATGACGGGAAACCATTCAACCTCTAGTGGATATTGAAGAATTTGGAATTCAGAAGTGCAGCAAGGAAACCAGTCCTATAGGAAGAAGAAATACTCCGAAGGTGCCGATCTGGCTGAACTCTTCACCTCACTCAGAGTTCAGAAAGGGAAACATGGGGAAGGAAGCATATAAATGCACTGAATGTGGAAAGAGCTTTGCTAGGAGCGGAAATCTACAGTTACATCAAAGAATTCACACTGGGGAGAAACCCTTTAAATGCCTGCAGTGCGGAAAGAGCTTTGCTAGGAGCGGAAATCTACAGTTACATCAAAGAACCCACACTGGGGAGAAACCTTATGAATGCCTGGAATGTGGAAAGAGCTTCACTCAGAGCGGAAATCTACGTTCACATCAAAGAACCCACACTGGGGATAAACCTTATGAATGCCTGGAGTGCGGAAATAGCTTTGCTCAGAGCGGAGCTCTACGGTCACATCAAAAAATTCACACTGGGGAGAAACCTTATGAATCCCAGGAACATGGAAAGAGCTTCATTCAGAGCGGAAGTCTATGTTCACATCAAAGAACCCACACTGGGGAGAAACCTTATGAATGCCAGGAATGTGGAAAGAGCTTCATTCAGAGCGGAAATCTATGCTCACATCAAAGAACCCACACTGGGGAGAAACCTTATGAATCCCAGGAACATGGAAAGAGCTTCATTCAGAGCGGAAATCTATGTTCACATCAAAGAACCCACACTGGGGAGAAACCTTATGAATGCCAGGAATGTGGAAAGAGCTTCACTCACAGTCAAGGTCTACATTTACATCAAAGAATTCACACTGGGGAAAAACCCTATAAATGCCTGGAGTGCGGAAAGAGCTTTGCTCAGAGCGGAGCTCTACGTTCACATCAAAGAACTCACACTGGGGAGAAACCTTATGAATGCCAGGAATGTGGAAAGAGCTTCACTCAGAGCGGAAATCTACGTTCACATCAAAGAACCCACACTGGGGAGAAACCCTATGAATGTCCAGAGTGTGGAAAGAAATTCACTCAGATTGGGAATTTGCATTCACATCAGAGAACTCATAGTGGTGAGAAACCCTATACATGCCTGGAGTGCGGAAAGAGTTTTGCTCAGAGTGAAAATTTGCATTCACATCAAAGGAGTCACACTGGGGAGAAACCCTTTAAATGCCTGGAATGTGGAAAGAGCTTTCCTCGGAGCGGAGCTCTACAGGCACATCAAAAAATTCACACTGGGGAGAAACCTTATGAATGCAAAGAATGTGGAAAGAGCTTCACTCAGAGTGGAAAGCTACATTCACATAAGAGAATCCACACTGGGGAGAAACCCTATACATGCCCAGAGTGTGGAAAGAGTTTCACTTGGAGTGTACAGCTACGTTCACATCAAAGAACTCACACCGGGGAGAAACCTTATGAATGCCAGGAATGTGGAAAGAGCTTCACTCGTAGTTCAGATCTATATTCACATCGAAGAACTCACACTGAGGAGAAACCCTATGAATGTCCAGAGTGTGGAAAGAAATTCACTAAGATTGGGAATTTGCATTCACATCAGAGAACTCATAGTGGTGAGAAACCCTATACATGCCTGGAGTGCGGAAAGAGTTTTGCTCGGAGCAGAGCTCTACGGTCACATCAAAGAACTCACACTGGGGAGAAACCTTATGAATGCCTGGAGTGCAGAAAGAGTTTTGCCTATAGTAGTCTACTACGTTTACATCAAATAAGTCACAGTGGAGAGAAATCCATTAAATGCTTTGAGTGTGGAAAAAGCTTTGCCCACATTGAAAGACTACGTTTGCATCAGAGAAGTCACACTGGGGAGAAACCCTATAAATGCCTGGAGTGCGGAAAGAGCTTTGCTTGGAGCGGAGCTCTGCGTTCACATCAAAGAATTCACACTGGGGAGAAACCTTATGAATGCAAGGAATGTGGAAAAAGCTTCACTCACAGTGAAGGCCTACGTTCGCATCAAAGAACTCACACTGGGGAGAAATCCTATGAATGTCCAGAGTGTGGAAAGAGATTCACTCAGAGTGGAAATTTACATAAGCATCGAAAAACTCAACACTGTTGAGAAACCGTATAAATGCCTGGAGTGGGGAAAGTGCTTTGCTCAGAACGAAATACAGGAGAGAAACCTTATGAATGCCAGGAGTGTGTAAAGAACTTTGCGCAGAGTGCAGAATTATATTCACACCAAAGAACTCCCACTGGGGAGAAACCCTATAAATGCCTGGAGTGTGGAAAGAGTTTCTCACAAAATGGGAGTCTGCACTTACACCAAAGAAATCACAGTGGTGAGAAACCCTATAAATGCCTGAAGTGCGGAAAGAGTTTCTCACAAAATGGGAGTCTGCACTTACACCAAAGAAATCACAGAGGTGAGAAACCCTATAAATGCCTGGAGTGTGGAAAGGGTTTCTCACAAAATGGGAGTCTGCACTTACACCAAAGAAATCACAGTGGCGAGAAACCCTATAAATGCCTGGAGTGCGGAAGGAGTTTCCCTTGCAGTGAAGATCTACCCAAACATAATCAAACTCACACTAGGAAAAAACTGTAAATGCCTGGAATGTGAAAAAAGCTTCAGTGAGAGTGAAGCATGCAACTTAAAATAAAGAAATATGCAAAGATTAAAACAGGGATTAAATATAAACATATTTTTAAAATTCCCAGTTAGAAGCCATGAGAACAGATTCAAAGTCTAGAAAGGAATGAATTTTCCCGCCTAGGAGTATAATGCATAATGTTTGTGTAGTGTTTTTAAAAAAGAACACGACAATGTAACAACATAGTGAATTCTCCCTTACACAATATTAATTTACTAACAAATGAAATTGAATTTTTAGATTTATATGACAATACGTAGATTTAGAAAAATACACCTCAAGAACTGGGGAAGAAGAAAGGAAGAACATGGGATGGCATGGGAATGTTGTTGCTTGGTTTGATTCAATAGGAGCATAGTGTCTAGATCTAAGGAAGTCATGCTCCCCATGCTCTATTCTGCCTTGGTCAGACCACACCTGGAATACTGTGTTCAATTCTGGGCACCACACTTCAAGAGAGATATTGACTCTAAGCTGGAATGTGTCCAGAGGAGGGCGACTAAATGATCAAGGGTCTGGAGAACAAGCCCCATGAGGAGCGGCTTAAGGAGCTGGGCATGTTTAGCCTGAAGAAGAGAAGGCTGAGAGGAGACATGATGATAGCCATGTATAAATAGGTGAGAGGAAGCCACAGGGAGGAGGGAGAAAGCTTGTTTTCTGCTTCCTTGGAGACTAGGACGCAATGGAACAATGGCTTCAAACTACAAGAGAGGAGATTCCATCTGAACATGAGGAAGAACTTCCTGACTCTGAGAGCCGTTCAGCAGTGGAACTCTCTGCCCCGGAGTGTGGTGGAGGCTCCTTCTTTGGAAGCTTTTAAGCAGAGGCTGGATGGCCATCTGTCAGGGGTGATTTGAATGCAATATTCCTGCTTCTTGGCAGAAAGGGGTTGGACTGGATGGCCCATGAGGTCTCTTCCAACTCTTTGATTCTATGATTCTATGATTTATGAGTAGATTTCAAAGTGTATGTTTTGAAAGCTGTAACCATGCGTGTGTAAAACCGTCTAGCATGTATAGAGCTAACAAAGCACCGGGTTTTGTATGTTTCCTAGCAAGATATGTGTGTGTTAACGTCCTCCTTCCTCTGTGGGAGACCGGATGTCTGAATGCAACGTGGGAGGTGTGTCTATTGCTGTGAAGAAGAAGACCGAGAGTCGCCATTCTTGATGGATGATTTTCCCGGAGCAGACGCTGCGATGTTACTCTGTGTAAATACTTGTGAATAAAGCTGACTGATTACTTCATGGCTGCTCTCTGCCTCAAGCTTTACTACCCAGCAATTCACAGGGAAGACGTGACAACCAGTTTTGATGTTGGACGACGAGAGTGCCTTCTTCTCTGTTACAGAGGACCTTTGGAACTTCCAAGACTTCATGTGATGTGTATAATAGTACCTGATGTAATAATGATAGCAAGTAGAAGATAGAATCATAGAATCATAGAATCATAGAATCAAAGAGTTGGAAGAGACCTCAAGGGCCATCCAGTCCAACCCCATTCTGCCAAGAAGCAGGAATATTGCATTCAAATCACCCCTGACAGATGGCCATCCAGCCTCTGCTTAAAAGCTTCCAAAGAAGGAGCCTCCACCACACTCCGGGGCAGAGAGTTCCACTGCTGAACGGCTCTCACAGTCAGGAAGTTCTTCCTCATGTTCAGATGGAATCTCCTCTCTTGTAGTTTGAAGCCATTGTTCCGCGTCCTAGTCTCCAAGGAAGCAGAAAACAAGCTTGCTCCCTCCTCCTCCCTAGGACTTCCTCTCACATATTTATACATGGCTATCATATCTCCTCTCAGCCTTCTCTTCTTCAGGCTAAACATGCCCAGTTCCCTAAGCCGCTCCTCATAGGGCTTGTTCTCCAGACCCTTGATCATTTTAGTCGCCCTCCTCTGGACACATTCCAGCTTGTCAATATCTCTCTTGAATTGTGGTGCCCAGAATTGGACACAATATTCCAGATGTGGTCTAACCAAAGCAGAATAGAGGGGTAGCATTACTTCCTTAGATCTAGACACTATGCTCCTCTTGATGCAGACCAAAATCCCATTGGCTTTTTTTGCCGCCACATCACATTGTTGGCTCATGTTTAACTTGTTGTCCACGAGGACTCCAAGATCTTTTTCACACGTCCTGCTCTCGAGCCAGGCATTGTCCCCCATTCTGTATCTTTGCATTTCATTTTTTCTGCCAAAGTGGAGTATCTTGCATTTGTCACTGTTGAACTTCATTTTGTTAGTTTTGGCCCATCTCTCTAATCTGTCAAGATCGTTTTGAATTCTGCTCCTGTCCTCTGGACTATTGGCTATCCCTCCCAATTTGGTGTCGTCTGCAGGAGGGAAAGATCTCTTTCCCTCCTCAATCCCTTTCCTCAGTGATAACGTAGACATTTATGTAATGTAATGTTTGTTTGTGGGATTAACATAACTCGGAAACCACTGGATGATTTGACACGAAATTTTGACACAATACAACTAACAGTCCAACGAGTGTTCATCACCCCTAAAAATAAAAAACCAGCAGGACTTAAAAAAAACCCCAAATACACACACACACCATATATATACACACACACACACATACACATCTATATAAATAAAAATGTAATGTTCGTTTGTGGGATTAACAGAACTCAAAAATCATTGGACGAATTGACACCAAATTTGGACACAAGACACCTAACAACCCAATGTATGTCCTTCACTCAAAAAATTGATTTTGTCATTTGGGAGTTGTAGTTGCTGGGATTTATAGTTCACCTACAACCAAAGAGCATTCTGAACCCCACCAACGATGGAATTGAACCAAACTTGGTACACAGTTCTCCCATGACCAACAGAAAATACTGGAAGGGTTTGGTGGGCAGTGTCCTTCAGTTTTGGAGTTGTAGTTCACCTACATCCAGAGATCACTGTGGACTCAAGCAATGATGGATCTGGACCAAACTTGGCACAAATACTCAATATGCGCAAATGTGAACACTGGTGGAGTTTGGAGAAAATAGAATCTTGACATTTGGGAGTTGTATTTGCTGGGATTTATAGTTCACCTACAGTCACAGAGCATTCTGAATCCCACCAACGATAGAATTGGGCCAAACCTCCCACACAGAACCCCCATGTAGGCCACAGCAACGCGTGACGGGACGGCTAGTACTCTCATATACACATTCACAGATATATCTACATACACACATGCACACACAAATATACACATGCACACATACATACACAAATGCATATAAACATATATATATACACACCACACATCCTCTCATATACACATCACACATCTACATACATATATACATATACACATGCACACACAAATATACACATACACACATACATACACATATGCATATAAACAAGCACACACATATACGCAATATAATATACACATATAAACACAAAAATATATACACATACAAACACATCTACACACACACATATGCGCACACATATATACCCATACACTCATATACACATGCACATATACATACACATATGTGTATATATACCCAAGTACACACAAATATACACATGCACACATACGTATACACACATATAAACAGAAATATGCATATAAACAAGCACACACATATACACAATATACAAATACACAAATATATACACACATATAAACACATCTACACACATGCGCGCGCACACACACACACATATATATGCAAACACATATATACAGACTGGGCCACAGCAACACGTGGCAGGGGACGGCTAGTCTATATAAATAAAAATGTAATGTCCATTTGTGAGATTAACATAACTCAAAAACCACTGGACCAATTGACACCAAACTTGGACACTACACCCTTAACACACCAACGAGTGACCATCACACATGAAACCTCCCAAAAAAGGTGCAGAAGGGACTTAAAACCCCCCAAAAGCTAAATGACAACACAGATGCAGATGCCCGGCGTACTAACTGTGGAGCGCTTGCTCTGCAGAGAGCAGGGATGCCATTCTCTCAAGCGCTGCCTTCGAGCCCAACTCTTTTCCGGCCTATGTCTAGAAGGAAGGAATGAAGGAGGGGAAGAAAGAAGGAGGAAAGGAAAGAGGGGATGAAGGAAAAAAGCACAGAAGGAAGGAAGGAGAGAAGGAGGTAGAGAAGGAAGGAAGGAGGGAATGAGGGCGGGAATGGAAAATGGTACACAGGAAAGAGGTAGAGCTTCCAAAGAAGGAGCCTCCACCACACACACTCCGGGGCAGAGAGTTCCACTGCTGAACGGCTCTCACAGGAAGTTCTTCCTCATGTTCAGATGGAATCTCCTCTCTTGTAGTTTGAAGCCATTTTTCCGCATCCTAGTCTCCAAAGAAGCAGAAAACAAGCTTGCTCACTCCTCCTCCCTGTGGCTTCCTCTCACATATTTATACATGGCCCTCATTCTGTCTCCTCTCAGCCTTCTCTTCTTCAGGCTAAACATGCCCAGCTCCTTAAGCCGCTCTTCATAGGGCTTGTTCTCCAGACCCTTGATCATTTTAGTCGCCCTCCTCTGGACACATTCCAGCTTAGAGTCAATATCTCTCTTCGATTGTGGTGCCCAGAATTGGACACAATATTCCAGGTGTGGTCTAACCAAAGCGAAATAGAGCACGGGGAGCAGGACTTCCCTAGATCTGGACACTATGCTCCTATTGATGCAGGCCAAAATCCCATTGGCTTTTTTTGCCGCCACATCACATTCCTGGCTCATGTTTAACTTGTTGTCCATGAGGACTCCAAGATCTTTTTCACACGTACTGCTCTTGAGCCAGGCATCTCCCATTTTGTATCTTTGTATTTTGTTTTTCCTGCTTAAGTGGAGTCTCTTGCATTTGTCCCTGTTGAACTTCATTCTGTTAGTTTTGGCCCATCATCTCTCTAATCCGTCAAGATCGTTTTGAATCCTGCTCCTGTCTTCTGGAGTCTTGGCTCTCCCTCCCAATTTGGTGTCGTCTGCAAACTTCATGATCCTGCCTTCTAGCCCTTCATCTAAGTCATGAATGAAGATCCTGAGCAGGACCAGGCCCAGGACGGAACCCTGCGGCACTCCACTTGTCACTTCTTTCCAAGATGAAGAGGAATCCTTGGGGAGAATCACCCTCTGGGTTCATCCATTTAACTAGTTACAGATCCACCTCTCCGTAGTTTTGCCTCGCCCACATTGGACTAGTTTCCTTGCCAGAAGGTCGTGGGGGACCTTGTCCAAGAAGGCCTTCCTGAAATCCAGGTACGCTACATCCACGGCATCATTCCCCGCATCCACCCAGCTTGTAACTCTATCGAAAAAAGAGATCAGATGAGTCTGGCATGACTTGTTTTTGAAGGAAGGAAGGAAGGAAGGAAGGAAGGAAGGAAGGGAGGAAGGGAGGAGGGAAGGAAGGAAGCCCCCCCACTTCCCCGCCACCCTTCAGATGGTCTCAGAGTTCTTGGTGCCAAGTTTGGTCTTCCTGGTCCATTGTTGGTGGGGTCACAAGAACTCTGGATGCAGGTGAACTACAACTCCCCAAAATCAAGTTCGGTCAAGGCATCCTCCCAAGCGAAGGGGGAAAGGGAAATAGGGTTGCCGAGCCCACCCCAAGCCCTGGCCTGGATCCCTCATTTTCTCCCTTTGGAAAGATGCCCACAAGGCCTGCTTGGAAAACTCAGAGTCTTGCTCTCCTCTGGAGAACAAGCCCTATAAGGAGCGGCTTAAAGAGTTGGGCATCTTTAGCCTCAAGAAGAGAAGGCTGAGAGGAGACATCTTGAGGGCTATGGATAAATATGTGAGAGGAAGTCCTAGGGAGGAGGCTTCCTTTCTGCTGCCCTGGAGACTTGGACGTAATGGAGCCCATGGCTTCAAACTACAAGAAAGGAAGGAGATTCCACCCGAACATGAGGAAGAACATTTAATGACTTAGATGAAGAGCGAGAAGGCAGGATCATCAAGTTTGCAGATGACACCAGATTGGGAGGGAGAGCCAAGACTCCAGAGGACAGGAGCAGGAGTCAAAGGGATCTTGACAGATTAGAGAGATGATGGGTCAAAACTCACACAATGAAGTTCAACAGTGACAAATGCGAGATACTCCACTTAGGCAGGAAAAACGAAATGCAAAGATACAGAATGGGGGACAATGCCTGGCTCGAGAGCAGTACGTGTGAAAAAGATCTTGGAGTCCTCGTGGACAACAAGTTAAACATGAGCCAGGAATGTGATGCGGCAGGAAAAAAAGCCAATGGGATTTTAGCCTCAGGCATCAAGAGGAGCATAGTGTCTAGATCTAGGGAAGTCGTGCTCCCCATGCTCTATTCTGCTTTGGTTAGACCACTTTACCTGGAATATTGTGTCCAATCTCAAGAGAGATATTGATAAGCTGGAATGTGTCCAGAGGAGGGCGACTAAAATGATAAAAGGTCTGGAGAACAAGCCCTATGAGGAGCGGCTTAAGGTGCTGGGCATGTTTATCCTGAAGAAGAGAAGGCTGAGAGGAGATATGATGATGGCCATGTATAAATAAATGAGAGGAAGCCACAGGGAGGAGGAGGGAGCAAGCTTCCTTTCTGCTTCCCTGGAGACTAGGACGCAATGGAACAATGGCTTCAAACTACAAGAGAGGAGATTCCATCTGAACATGAGGAAGAACTTCCGGACTGTGAGAGCCGTTCAGCAGTGGAACTCTCTGCCCCAGAGGGAGTGTGGTGGAGGCTCCTTCTTTGGAAGCTTTGAAGCAGAGGCTGGATGGCCATCTGTCAGGGGTGCTTTGAATGCAACATTCCTGCTTCTTGGCAGAATGGGGTTGGACTGGATGATGGCCCAGGAGGTCTCTTCCAACTCTGGGATTCTAGGATTCCTTCCTTCCTGAGTTCCCCCATGGCAGCCCTCCCTTTCCCTGCAGGGGAGGCAGGACGGGCTCAGGCTCCGTGGGGGGGGGGGGGGGTAGTGGAGGGTGCGGGGGTGGGATGCCTCCACCTTGAAGCCTTGGCCTGGAGGGAGGGAGGGAATATTATAGGATGCTGGGAGGAAGGAAAGAGGGAGGGGCCTCTTGGTCCTTGCGGGGACGACCCCCTCCTTCCCTCCTTTCCCCCAGACTCATTTCTGGGAGGGAAGCAGCGGTGCTTGGGGCCGAGCTCAGGCTGGAGCAAAGAGAGGTGAGAAGGAAGGAAGGAAGGAAGGAAGGAAGGAAGGAAGGAAGGAAGGAAGGAAGGAAGGAAGGAAGGAAGGAAGGAAGGAAGGAAGGAAGGAAGGAAGGAAGGAAGGAAGGAGGTAAGGGGCAGCCTTTAGGTGGGTGGGTGGGTGGCCTTCCATGTGGTTCCAGGAGGAAAGAGGGGGGAGGCACACACACACACACCTGAAATGACCCAGCGGCCAAGCCTCCTCCCTTCTGCTCTCCCCGGGACCCTTTCTTCCCCCCCCCCCCCCGTCCCCCACCTGCCTCTCTCGCCTTCCCTCTCCTTGGAGCCTGGCTTGAAGAGCTCCCTCCCTCCTTTCTTTCTTTCCTTTCTTCCCTCCCTGCTTCCTTCACTTCCTTCCCTCCTTTCTCTCCCCATCCCTCCCTCCTTTTCCTTCCTTCTCTCCTTCCCTCCCTTTCCTCCTTCCTTCCTTCCTTCCCTCTTTCCTTCTTTACTTCCCTCCCTCCTTTCTTTCCTTCTTTCCTTCTCTCCCCATCCCTCCCTCCTTTTCCTTCCTTCTTTCCTCTCCTCCCTTTCCTCCATCCTTCCTTCCCTCCCTCTTTCCTTCTTTACTTCCCTCCCTCCTTTCTTTCCTTCTCTCCCCATCCCTCCCTCCTTTTCCTTCCTTCTCTCCTTCCCTCCCTTTCCTCCTTCCTTCCTTCGTTCTTTCTTTCCTTCTCTCCCCATCCATCTCCCTTTTCCTTCCTTCCTTCTTTCCTTCCCTCCCTCCCTCATTCCTTCCCTCCTTCTTTCCTTCCCTCCCTCTTTTCTTTCCTTCCTTCCTTCTCTCCCCATCCTTCCCTCCCTCCTTTTCCTTCCTTCTTTCCTTCCCTCCTTTCTTCCCTCTTCTTTCTTTCTTTCCTTCTCTCCCCATCCCTTCCTCCTTTTCCTTCCTTCTTTCCTTTCCTCCCTTCTTTCTTTCCTTCTCTCCTTTCCCTTCCTTCCTTCCTTCCTTCCTTCCTTCCTTCCTTCCTTCCTTCCTTCCTTCCTTCCTTTAGTCTGTCTATTGATGTCCCGGTCCTCAAACACTCTCTGCTTCATCCAGAAAAATGCTGGACTTGCAGAGCTCAGGTGGTGTTGAATTTCAGTGTTAATGTTGACTTTGGTGGAGAGGTGGCTGCCAAGAGAGTGGAAATGGTCCACATTTTCTAATGTTACACCATTAAAGTTGTATCTCTGGCATTGGGGAGGGATTTGCTGGCGATTTCTGGAAGAGCTCTTTGCTTTTCTCAATGTTCAATGACAGGCCAAGCTTCTCGTATGTTTCCGCAAAGGTGTTTAGGGTGACTTGTAGGTCTTCTTCTGAATGCGCACAGACAACATTGTCATCAGCATACTGGAGTTCTGTAACAGATGTTGTTGTAACCTTGGTTTTGGCTTTCAGTCTGCTGAGGTTAAATAGCTTGCCATTTGTCCGATAGATGATTTCCACTCCGGTGGGAAGCTTTATAAACAAGCCCCTTGGTCTCCCTACGGATGTCCCGGTCCTCAAACACTCTCTGCTTCCTTTGGAAAAAAGCTGCACTCACAGAGCTCAGGCGGTGTTGTATTTCAGCATCAATGTTGACTTTGGTGGAGAAGTGGCTGCCAAGGGAGCGGAAATGGTCAGCATTTTCTAATGTGACACCATTAAGCTGTGTTTCTGGCATTGGAGAGGGATTGGCTTGGTTTTCTCGATGTTTAATGACAGGCCGAGCTGCTTGTATGCTTCTGATGAGGATGAATAGGAAGGGCTCCTTCGCCCAGCATCTGAGTCCGGGGCAAGCAGAGAGCAGCAGCCAGGCACAGAGGAATCCCCCTCTGCAGAGCAGGACCAGGGGACTTGGGGAAGGAGGGACGAAGAGGTCGGGCAGGACTAGGAGCTCCAGGAAGCAGACCGGGAGTTAAGCATCCCAGCTGGGTTGCCATTAAGAACTGATGCCATCCCACCCAGGATGTCTAATGGGTTGGCTCAGAGGAGGGCCAACAGGCGAGAGCGCTTGGCAAAGTGGCACAGTTAGCTGGAACTTTGACTTTGGAGACTGAATGGTTTTTTGACCATGGCTTGAATGGGTGAGACCGCTTGGCTTTGCCTCTTTGAAAGAACTTGGTGCCATTCACATGCTTTGCCCTTTTTGGAGCACTTGCTGTGTATGAATGATCTGGCCGGGGTGGTCCATGCCTTGGTCACCTCTAGATTGGACTACTGTAATGCGCTCTACGTGGGGCTGCCCTTGAAAACGGCTCGGAAATTTCAACTGGTCCAACGGGCAGTGGCCAGGATGTTAACTGGTGCTCCCTACAGAGAGAGGTCAACCCTCCTGTTCAAGGAGCTCCACTGGCTGCCGTTTATCTTCCGGTCCCAATTCAAGGTGCAGGTGCTTACCTACAAAGCCCTGAACGGTTTGGGACCATCCTACCTGCGTGACCGCATCTCCGTCTACGAACCCACACGTTCTCTTCGGTCATCTGGAGAGGCCCTGCTCGTGATCCCGCCTGCGTCGCAAGCGCGTTTGGTGGGGACACAAGACAGGGCCTTTTCTGCGGTGGCCCCCCGACTCTGGAACAGCCTCCCCAAAGATCTTAGACAGGCCCCTACATTGGCAGTCTTTAGAAAGTACTTGAAGACCTGGCTGTTCTGATGTGCCTTCCCCGAATAGGAAATCTCCAATACCAAGTCCCAGAAGCACTTTATTAGAACTAAGATTGCTGCACACCGCACATTGCACTTGCTGTATAATCCTTACATATCACCTGTCACATCAGCACTTTTAATTCTGTACCCTTCACTCTGGCCCGGCCCAGTTTTATTGTGTTTTGGTGTATTGCTTGTTGTTTTGTTGTTTAATATTGCTTTAATTGTTTTTAATTTGCTTTAGGTTGTGTATTATTATGTTGTGTTTGAGGCCTTGGCCTTTGTAAGCCGCATCGAGTCCTTTGGAAGATGCTAGCGGGGTACAAATAAAGATAATAATAATAATAATAATAATGAATACGGACTGCCTTTGGCTATGAGATGGTAAGCAGCTGAATGAAGAGAGATCCTGTGCCAGGTCTTTGGCACGTTGCCTGCTTAGAAGGTCACAACAACAACAACAACAACAGATAGGGCCCAATGCCATAGGAAACAACAAAGAGGAAGAGGAGGGTGATCTTGTCCAATGGATTACATAGAGGAATATGCTCCTAGCCACGCAGTTCCAGGCATGAACTGGTTAAACAGCTGGAATGTGAAGAACTTGGGCAGGCGGAAGGGAAGAGAGCCAGCACGGCTTGAATGAAGGAACTGATAAGAGGCCGTCTGCACGTCAAGGATCACCAGGATTCTTTCTCCTTTTGGTTGCTCGCCCCTGGTGTGTATAGAAGGACTGGAAAGAAAGATGAAGGCTGCTCAGCTGGAGCAGGTATTTTTGCAGCCAGAGGGGTGATAGTGTCCCTCCTGGACTTCCATGTCCCCGTCACCCCACAGCCACCCCACCACTGGCTTTTCCACCAGATGCTACCTCTCAATGAGGGAGCTCCAGAAGGAAAGAAGAGAAACAGGGACAGTCTCCCTTGCAGGGAAACGGTGCCCTCTTTCTTCTATGGGAAATGGGGTTGGACTGGGTGGCCCACCAGGTCTCTTCCCACTCTGGGATTCTAGAAGGAAGGAAGGAAGGAAGGAAGGAAGGAAGGAAAGGAAGGAAGGAAGGAAGGAAGGAAGGAGCCCTTCAAGCTTTTGGCTGGCTGGATCATAATAATCGACCTTGCCTCCTGAGGAATCTGTATAAGCTTCTTTGGAAGCTTTTAAACAGAGGCTGGATGGCCATCTGTCAGGGGTGATTTGAATGCAATATTCCTGCTTCTTGGCGGAATGGGGTTGGACTGGATGGCCCATGAGGTCTCTTCCAACTCTAGGATTCTAGGATTCTAAGTAGCAACAGTCATAGAATCAAAGAGTTGGAAGAGACCTCCTGGGCCATCATCCAGTCCAACCCCATTCTGCCAAGAAGAATGAATATTGCATTCAAATCACCCCTGACAGATGGCCATCCAGCCTCTGCTTCAAAGCTTCCAAAGAAGGAGCCTCCACCACACTCCCTCCGGGGCAGAGAGTTCCACTGCTGAACGGCTCTCACAGTCAGGAAGTTCTTCCTCATGTTCAGATGGAATCTCCTCTCTTGTAGTTTGAAGCCATTGTTCCCTTGCATCCTAGTCTCCAGGGAAGCAGAAAGGAAGCTTGTTCCCTCCTCCTCCTCCCTGTGGCTTCCTCTCACATATTTATACATGGCTATCATATCTCCTCTCAGCCTTCTCTTCTTCAGGCTAAACATGCCCAGCTCCTTAAGCCCCTCCTCATAGGGCTTGTTCTCCAGACCCTTGATCATTTTAGTCGCCCTCCTCTGGACACATTCCAGCTTGTCAATATCTCCCTTCAATTGTGGTGCCCAGAATTGGACCCAATATTCCAGGTAAAGTGGTCTAACCAAAGCGGAATAGAGCATGGGGAGCATTACTTCCCTGGATCTAGACACTATGCTCCTCTTGATGCAGGCCAAAATCCCATTGGCTTTTTTTGCTGCCACATCACAATCCTGGCTCATGTTTAACTTGTTGTCCACGAGGACTCCAAGATCTTTTTCACACGTACTGCTCTCGAGCCAGGCATTGTCCCCCATTCTGTATTTTTGTATTTCGTTTTTTCTGCCAAAGTGGAGCATCTTGCATTTGTCCCCATTGAACTTCATTTTGTTAGTTTATTTATATATTTATTTATTTTGACTTGTATACCGCCACTCCCAATCCGGCTCGGAGCGGTTTACATAAGTAGATTAAAACAATATAATTAGCTTTAAAATAACAGTAAGAAGCGAAAAACAGACATCGCCCTGAGTTATTCACCCGCCGAAAGCTTGTCGGAAGAGAAAGGTTTTACAGGCTTTCCGAAAAGCAAGTAGGTCTCGGATGGTTCGGGTTTCAACTGGCAAGGCATTCCATAAATAAGGGGCCACAATCGAGAAGGCCCTCTGCCTAGTTTTGGCCCTTCATCTCTCTAATCTGTCAAGATCGTTTTGAATCCTGCTCCTGTCCTCTGGAGTCTTGGCTCTCCCTCCCAATTTGGTTATTTATTTTATTTGTCATGTCAGAGCAACCAGTCCATTATATTACATTTCTAACAGAGCAAAGCAAACAAACAGAAAAATACAAAACTTGTGAGTTTGGTAGTTGGTTAAATGTCCTTTGACCAGTATCTGGCCTCTGGTGTTGCCGCAAGAAGGTCCTCCCTTGTGCATGTGGTAGGGCTCAGGGTGCATTGCAGCAGGTGGTCAGTGGTTTGCTCTTCTCCGCACTCGCATGCCGAGGATTCCACCCTGTAGCCCCATTTCTTGAGGTTGGCTCTGCATCTCGTGGTGCCTGAGCGCAGTCTGTCCAGCACCTTCCAAGTCACCCAGTTTTCTGTGTGCCCAGGAGGGAGTCCCTCATTTGGTATCAGCCATTGGTTGAGGTGCTGGGTTTGAGCCTGCCACTTTTGGACTCTCACTTGCTGAGGTGTTCCAGTGAGTGTCTATATAGGTCTACAGTACTATGAGTCATTGAGACTCCCTAGAAAGGTCCAAGACCACTCTGGCTAGCTCAGGTAGGGAGACTGTAGTGCAGCGGGGTGGTCAGTACACTAGCAGAATTCCTATCCTGTCTTGGTCACCTATCCTTAGGCTGGCACACTCAAAAGTGGTTGACTGCAGGATGGGACACCTGGTCAGGGAGACAGAATCCTTATAGACTGTTGCGACTCCACCTCCTCAGCCTCCAGGTCTCGACTGGTGTTGCACAGAGTAGCCTGGTGGACAAAGCTGGGAGAGATTAACCCCCCTTCGCCTCATCCAACCAGGTCTCAGTTATACACACCGGGTCTACATGTTCTTCCAGGATTAAATCCTGAATAATAGATGTCTTCCCATTCTCTGACCTGGCATTGAACAGCACTACTCTTAACCCAGAGGGACCACCATCCTGGGTCTTCAGCTGTACCATCTCAGGAGAACGTTTTGGAAATGCCAATGTTCTTCCACAAATTTTGGGCCAAATTGGTGGTTTAATTCTCCCTTTCCCATATCTCCCCCTCCCCATCACCACCTCTGTGGTGGCCCCTCTGCCCACAGAGGCTCTCCCTCTGAAAAATCCCCCCCCCCCCAGCCCATGATCTGGTTGTTGATATTTGATTAAAGTATTCTGCATTATTATTTGAATCTTGAGTCCCAACTTTCCCTCTCCCCAGCCTCTAATTCTCCAATACCCTTCTCTTTCAGAATTCCTATCCATGGGATCACATTCAGAATTTCCTTAAATTTCCTTAATTTTTTTAATTAATTTTTATTGGTTTATGGTGCACACAGGAAACAAAACCGGCACCAGAGGGGGAGAAAATAACCCCCCCCCCCAAAAAAACCAAAAAAAAAAACCTACCAAAAAACAGAAAAGAAGGAAAAAAAATATACAAAAGAGTATGCAAGTTTACAGAATGGTATACAGTCAGCACTCGTTAAACATATGAAAAATCAACTTTGACTGTACAAAGTTATAAATGTTATATCTTAACATTTATTGTCCCTCTAACCCCACACCCGTGAATCCAACCCCCATGATCTCCGACGCCACTCTGTATGGATCACATAATTAACCCACAACTACCCAAGTGCTCCAAAAAGGAGAGATGCCTGAGTCTTGGGAGGAAGCTACAATAGTTCTTTTGGTCAATTGGTCAATAACGATTATAAGTTATTTGCAGAAATTTTAGTGAACAGGTTGAAAAAAACCTTAATCAAAATAGTACATGGGGATCAAGCAGGCTTCCTCCCAGGTAGGCATATGAGCCAAACGTGAGAATGGTGATAGATATATTAGAGTACGCCGAACAAGACCCAAGTAGAGAGATTGCGTTATTGTTTTTAGATGCTGAGAAAGCATTTGACAATGTGCGATGGGACTATATGCTTAAAGTATTGGACCATTTCAGAGTAGGCCAATATTTCAGAAAGACAATAGGAGCTATTTACTCAAGGCAAAGAGCCAAATAAAAAATAAATGATCAAATGTCCAATTATATAAATTATATAGAGATTCAAAAAGGGACAAGACTGAGAGGAAGCCACAGGGAGGAGGGAGCAAGCTTGTTTTCTGCTTCCCTGGAGACTAGAACGCAATGGAACAATGGCTTCAAACTAGAGAGGAGATTCCATCTGAACATGAGGAAGAACTTCCTGACTGTGAGAGCCGTTCAGCAGTGGAACTCTCTGCCCTGGAGTGTGGTGGAGGCTCCTTCTTTGGAAGCTTTTAAGCAGAGGCTGGATGGCCATCTGTCAGGGGTGATTTGAATGCAATGTTCCTGCTTCTTGGCAGAATGGGGTTGGACTGGATGATGGCCCATGAGATCTCTTCCAACTCTTTGATTCTATGATTCTAAGGCTGTCCTTTGTCGCCACTACTGTTCATTTGGATACTAGAAATTTTGAACAGTAGAATTAGAGAAGCTAGTGAAATTAAAAGAATTTCCTTAAATTTCCTGAAGTCAGCTCTCCTAACGTCTTGAATGCTTGTTTGACTTTGCTTAGTTTCACCCTTCCTTTGTATCACAAACTCCAGGTAGATGCTATCTTCCTTGATGGAGTCTCGGTCAGACCCACTTGTCCACACTAAGGTTTCAATTCTGGAGCCTTCTCAGATGTCTGAGTTGGGGTTTTGGACACAAATAACACTGTTCTACAAATTTTCAGTTTTTCTCAGTTGCGGAAATGAAATGTGCCGTTTCTTAATAAATTTAACATGTTGAATTCAAATATAATAATTAAATGTGTTAATTGGCTCTGGTTTTTATGCAACAGCGATTTCAATTTTCTCCACAATAGGTAATTCGTTAATATTATGATAATGCGCCTAACCTTACTGCATGTATATAAACTGTGAATAAATTTTAGTCAAATTATATTGCCAATAGTTTATACATGAGAAATATTTATTTAATTAGTCTATTGTTTATGTTTGTGCAGCAAGAAACTATATGAGTAGGCCTAATGCAGTTGAAAAGTCTGAAAGTGTAAATGTCGCTTTAATCGTGACTTTAGTTTGTATCCTGTTTGCTTCTCTTGACTTTTCTTTTGTATTCAAGGAAAGGATTCCCTCTTGCAATGCCCCAGCAGGAGTCTGACAGCATTGACGGAGTCCAT